>NC_057802.1:244566448-244568785 GCF_018294505.1 Triticum aestivum | reverse complement strand
GCCCACCCCCGCTGACCACCCCGGGTGCCCGCATCCCAAACCCCGGGCACCCGGAGCCCAAACCCCGGGCACCCGCACCCCGGGGCTGTTTGCCTCGGACCACCCCGGGTGCCCGCACCTTCCACCCCCGCGCACCCGCACCTCCGAGTTTCAGCTCACCGACGAAAACCGTTTCGGCCATAACTTTTGCTCCCGGAGTCCGATTTTGACGTTCTTTAGCTCGTTAAGTAGCTATTGACATCCCCATCCATCTAGATAGGTTCCACCACCATTTGACTCCATCAAAAATTCGGCATTTTGGCATCTTTGCCTAGGCCATCCATCATTTCATCCGCAAAACCACCATAGCTTTCCGCAACCTAACCCATTTAGTTCCTTATAGCATTTGTGGTTACTTGAGGGGTGACTTGAGTCTCCTATGGTGTTTCGGCTACTTAGGGACGGTCGCTTAGTCATCAACCACCACCTACGCATTTCGCCGCCACCATTTGACATTTGCCTTTGGAGATTTTGAGTTTGCGGTTTTTACCATTTCCTAAGGTGTTTCGGCTACTTAGGGACGGGTCTACATCATCTTGCTATCTACATCAAGAACACCGCCACTCATCATCGCCACGAGGTCGTCTTCGACATCGACCACTTCACCAATTTGACACCCTAACCGTAAGCAAGAACGGTAACCTCTATATCATCTTGGTATCGTGGTATCCCATCATTGTACATTCTTGCCATTACATTGTTAACCCCATAGCCCATTTTGCGTCACTTGCCAACCACATTTGTTTTTCCAAGTGCTTGTTATCTTTGCTCCTTTTGAAGGAACTACAAGACGGTGCGACATTGGAGAGTGCCCATTTCGAGCTTCCACATGACAAGTGCTTGGTGGTTGTCCACTTATACACGGCGACGCCATCTCGTTACCATGGTGATGAAGATCACGATCCGTGGACGGATCTCTCCCAAGGGGGGGGGGAGATGATGCGGAGCATCCCTCGACCATCACCATGGACGTCGCACCACCACCGCAAGCACAGAGAGAACCTATGATGAGAGCATGTGCACGCGCCATCGAGAATGAGGTGAACTCCTTCCTCTTCGAGCTCCACTCTCATTCATTCGAGAGTTGGGTCCTACCTCAAACCAAAGTGATGTGCATCCTTAGGTACCAAAGAGATGATCATGAAGAGGCGGGCATGGAGACCCAAGCATCCATGGAGGAGGAGGAGGACGCAAGACAAAGAGAGCGAGAAGCGCGAGAAGTCTCGGACCACTCCGGGTGCCCGGCCACCAAGGCCCTCGGGTGCCCAGCCACCCCCAGCCGCCGGTTGGCCGCGCCTCTAGCCGCCCCGGGTGCCCGGCCGCCACCTGGGCAGCGCCCCTGATCGCCCCAGGTGCTCGGGCTTTCAACCCCCGGGTGCCCGGCCCCCCATCGCCACTACCTGGAGCCACCCCGGGTGCCCGGGCCTTGGACCCCCGGGTGCCCGGCCAAGCTGCTGGAACAGCCAGCTCCGCCCGGGTGCCCGGACCCTTCCGTGGATGCCTGCGTGCATTAGGGTCATTTTCGACCTTTGTATCCCTCTCTCTCCCTAATTCGTCCCTAGCCTTTATATACTCTTCCCCTAGCTCATTTGGAGGATAGCTAAGAATAGACACAAATCACAGAGCTTAGCTCATGTACCTCCCCTTGTGGGATTCCTCTTGAGAGAGAAGACTCCATTGGAGTACTAGACCTCCATTGGAGAAGATCCCTAGGGATTCAAGCCCCCCTCCCTTGAGGGAAGGATCTACCTAGATCATCAAGCCCTCATCTCCTTCATAGGATTTGGGATGAACTCTACCATGTATATTGTTTCCCTTTGATTGTTCATGTACCACGTGGATCTTGTGTGTTTGTTGGTCTAGTGGATGTGTGATTGGACTTGTTCTTGAGTGTTCCTCTTGTTTTCTCTCTTGTGTTGATCTTGTTCTTGGGGATTCCCCCTCCAATTCGTGAAAGATCTTCACTTAGGGTTCCACCTTACAACATCTTGTTAACATGAGCCATGCTTATCACGAATTTGGAGTCTCCCCCACCGTTTTCTAGCCTTGTTTTGTTGTGTTCTTCTCCAATTTCGAAAATTCCCCACCAAAAATAGCCCCAATTTTTTTTGTGATTTGTTGGTTTGATGAGGTTTTGTTAGATTTGATCCATGGATTTGCTTGGTTTCGAGTGGATCTAGCCTTCTCCGTTCCATCTCCCCCTTTCCCTCCACGAAATCCACCAATTTCTTCCACTTTCCCACGAATTTCCGCCCAAATCCGACACCCCCGGGCACCCGGACCACCCCCTCCCCCCCC
>NC_057802.1:244565836-244566168 GCF_018294505.1 Triticum aestivum | reverse complement strand
CGGGTGCCCGCACCCCAAACCCCGGGCACCCGCACCCCTGGGCTGTTTGCCTCGGACCACCCCGGGTGCCCGCACCTTCCACCCCCGGGCACCCGCACCTCCCAGTTTCAGCTCACCGACGAAAACCGTTTCGGCCATAACTTTTGCTCCCGGAGTCCGATTTTGACGTTCTTTAGCTCGTTAAGTAGCTATTGACATCCCCCATCCATCTAGATAGGTTCCACCACAATTTGACTCCATCAAAAATTCGGCATTTTGGCATCTTCGCCTAGGCCATCCATCATAGCTTTCCGCAACCTAAACCATTTAGTTCCTTATAGCATTTGTGGTTA
>NC_057802.1:244552944-244565826 GCF_018294505.1 Triticum aestivum | reverse complement strand
CACCCCGGGTGCCCGCACCCCAAACCCCGGGCACCTGCACCCCCGGGCTGTTTGCCTCGGACCACCTCGGGTGCCCGCACCTTCCACCCCCGGGCACCCGCACCTCCCAGTTTCAGCTCACCGACGAAAACCGTTTCGGCCATAACTTTTGCTCCCGGAGTCCGATTTTGACGTTCTTTAGCTCGTTAAGTAGCTATTGACATCCCCCATCCATCTAGATAGGTTCCACCACCATTTGACTCCATCAAAAATTCGGCATTTTGGCATCTTTGCCTAGGCCATCCATCATTTCATCCGCAAAACCACCATAGCTTTCCGCAACCTAACCCATTTAGTTCCTTATAGCATTTGTGGTTACTTGAGGGGTGACTTGAGTCTCCTAAGGTGTTTCGGCTACTTAGGGACGGTCGCTTAGTCATCAACCACCACCTACGCATTTCGCCACCACCATTTGACATTTGCCTTTGGAGATTTTGAGTTTGCGGTTTTTACCATTTCCTAAGGTGTTTCGGCTACTTAGGGACGGGTCTACATCATCTTGCTATCTACATCAAGAACACCGCCACTCATCATCGCCACGAGGTCGTCTTCGACATCGACCACTTCACCAATTTGACACCCTAACCGTAAGCAAGAACGGTAACCTCTATATCATCTTGGTATCGTGGTATCCCATCATTGTACATTCTTGCCATTACATTGTTAACCCCATAGCCCATTTTGCGTCACTTGCCTATCGAGACTAGCCATTGAGTATTGCCAGCAACGTTACTTGTGCACATTAGTGATCCGTACCTTCCATTGCATACACACCATATCATATTGGTATCATCTTGGTATCATCATATCATCCCTTGTGTCACAAGATTGTTCCCGCATATACACCATAGCTATCTTGGTTTGTGCATTTCACATAAGTGGCCATATAAAAAAAAACTTTTAAGCAAAAGAAAAGGACAGCAAAGAGCTTGTAAGCAAGAGCCATAGCATCGCCACATTGCATACCATACTACCATATTGATCATCTTGGATCATCGTGTGCGAAACACCGGGAACATCATACACATAGCATACTTGGGATAGAAATTTGATACATTTTGCATCTTCTAGGTTGTGCACAAGTGTCGTATCCGCCTATTGTGCAATCGTGCTAGCGTCTCTCTTGAGTTGTGCAACACGAGCGTTTTCCGTGGACTCCACATTTTGTGCTCATTCCTTGGTTGCACGACCCCATTTATCTATCCGTGTGTGTGTTTCCGTGTGCCACATCTTGCTATTGGTCTACTTGTTTATCTTGCGAATTTGTGAATCTTTTCCAACATTATTGACTCTTGCTAACATTTTGCATCAAATTTTTGTGCCACTATCCTCACCGAGCTGCACCATAAGCTTTACTTGATAGGTGTGAGTGAACAAGTCCGGTACCAATTCCACTATTCTTTCATCTCGCATTGAGTGAAACGGGATACATCCTCAACTTTGGGAAAAGGTAACTTGGTATTGTTTATCTCATTTCCTACTCACCTCTACTCGAGTCTTGTGATGGATAGGCAAGGCATTTCACCTTCGGTCTACAACAACAACGACGAGTTCAATGCCACGAGCAACTCCAACGACGCCAAGATGCATGCTCAAATGGTGGAGATCAAAGCCCTCATCAGTTCCTACAAGCGATCTTCCTCATCTTCGAGAAGACGCTCAAGAGCTCATGCTTCCGAGCTACCATCTACGGCAAGATCACATCGGCATCAACACCATCACCACCAAGAACGTGAAGGTCAAGAGCTCTACACCAACAACCGCTCTATGGCTTCACCCTCTCACTTGGCATCTTCGCCAAGCAACTACAAGGCATCTTCGCCTACGGACATACGGCATCTTCGCCAACAAGCACCTCAAGACTACGCTCAAGAGAAGCTCCCCAAGCTCAAGTCCGCGACTTCCACGAGCTACTACGACCTCGACATCGACCACGCGATTCCTTTCTATGGGACTCAAGAACCTGAGGAGTATCTCGAGTGGGAGCGCTTAATGGACGACTACCTCAAGCTACATCAAGTTCCTCCCGAAGATCAAGTGAAGTGCGCCACAAGGAACTTCCACGACTACGTGTCCACATGGTGGCTTCACACACCTTCGGAGGGCTACGACATGAGTTGGCCCAAGACGAAGAGAGCTTTGCGGCGAGAGTTCGTGCCTCCAACCTACACGGAACATCTTCTACGCCAATTGGAGAACACCATCCAAGGATCCAAATCCATCGACAAGTACTTCAAGGAGATGAAGATTGCCTTGCGATGAGCCGGCGTGGACGACCCCATTTTGATGAAGTTCCACTTCATGATGGGATTGAACAATGACATTTCCAAGTCTATCTTCCTCAAGAACTACAAGTCCCTCGACGACAACTACATTGGTGCTCTCAAGGTGGAACAAGAACTCATGAAGGCTAAGGTTTCTCCACCCCAAGCTCACTTCGTGACGACCAAGCTCCACGAGATGATCGAGCATGGGATTTTCCCTTCGGTCTTGGAGGAGAGCGATGATGTGCCATCTTCGGCCTTCATCCACGGCGACGACGACGAGATGGTTGAGCATGGGATTTTCCCTTCGACCACGGCGACGTACGATGACTTGAGTGACTTGTGCCACCATATTGAGAGTGAGAGTGACTTCACCACTAGCCCTGATGAGGACATCAATACCATTGTTACACCCACAGCCCCTGCTGCTATACATACTGGACCAATTACTAGAGCTCGCGCACGCCAATTAAATTACCAGGTACTTCCGTTTCTTGGTAATGATTCTAATGTTCATGAGAATATGATGCTGCCTAAATTGGATACATTTGTTTTGCTTACAAATGAAGGGCCTAGCTTGGAGAAGGATGAACAGTGGAGCAAGAACAAGCATGGAGATGATGGCATGTGCATGGGGAACAAGAACGGAGTTACAAGTGATGATTTCAGGACGTTGAAGCCACCATAATGCGTGCATGAGGCCTTGGACGAAATATACAAGATGCTACTTCATAACTTTCGTCCAGAGGCTATTCTAGGTGCTGCGTCACCTTATTATTGGGCCAGGCCCATGTAATTTCGAAATACTTGAGTATAGGCTGTTTTTAGAGTCCGTATGTGTGGGGAAACAAGAGATAGGGTTGGTTTCGGACCCTTCCCCAAGGGCCACGAAATTCCCCCTCTTCCTCCATATATACAGCCCTTAGGGCGTCGTTTAGACTTTGGGTTTTGTTTAGATTAGAAGTTCGCCATAGCTGCAACTTCGCGTACTTCGTTTGTGTTCAACGACCAGACAAAGGCGTCACAGAACCCCACCTTGATCAATAAAGCTTTCATCTTATATTCGCAATATCCAGATTGCAATCTCAGTTTCTTGCTTGTTCTTCGTTTGCTCGCAGGATACAGACCCTCGTGGTCAGGTTGATCATGCTTCGGCGTGGTCGATAACCTCTCGGAGTTGGTTTAGCGATTACTAAGGCGCGATGTCATCGCACGTTCGTAGTCGGATCGTCAAAGTCGACTTCCACCAAAGCGATATCCATCATCTCATCGAAAGACGGGAACACCTTTGCCTCTATCAAGTGGTATCAGATTTCCAGGTTGCTCGGTGAGATTTTACAGTTTTTCGTAGTTTAGATCGAGTTTGTTCTTCATACCTATAGTCCACGAAAAAGCCAAAAAAGAATTTTTAGGGTTAGTTCATCCTATCCGAACCAATCTGAGCCTTTGCATAATCTTTTCTGTGTTTGCTTTGTTGAATTTGCGGTTGCATCGTCGTGTCAAGTTGCTGGTCTTAGCGTCTAGTCCTTTAGAGTTTCGAGTTCTGTTCACAGGTTGTCACGTCGCCGCCGCCATATATCACCACCGCATCATCATCATCGCTGCTGCCATATACCACCACCGCACCAACTTCGTCGCCGCTGCCATATACCACCACCACATATTCACCGCCAATCCGAGTCCATATACGCCACCACATATCCGCCGCCATCACGCCAATCCGAGTACACCTGCAACCTATATCCACCACCAGTCCGAGTTCCACCAGATTCATCTCCGCCACCAGTCCGAGTTCCACCAGATTCATCTCCGCCACCAGTCCTAGTCCAAGTCCAGTATTTTGTTACTCTGTTTTGGATTTCCAGATCACGGCATACTCCGAGTCGTGACAGAGAAGGACTCCCAAACTTTTGTGTTACCCGCAGTAGAAAAATAGTTCCAGTTTAAAAAAAACCTGTGTCTGGAAAATTCTGGCTAGGCAGTTTTTCGACCATTTGTAGACTTTTTGAAAAAAATTGTTGCGGAGCAAAAAAAAGTGCAAAAAAAGTGAAAAAAGAATCAGAGTGTGCTCCTCCCTTGTTTACGTGCAGCGCCGTGATTTTGTTAGTGTTCTAGGCTCAAGTCTCTAGCACGGTCTAGCCTAGGACCAGCACAGTACCGTCGTTGAGCGTTTATTCAACTTTGCATATCTGAATTGATTATTGCTGACCCTTTTTGCTACCATATTATAAGCCTTCCTAGCTCCACATACATCTACGTCGTGCGTTTGACTCTCCCTGGAAATTGCTCTTTCCAAGCTTTGAGAGTTTTGACTACAATGGTTGCCGATCACCACCTGCTGCTGGGTAAGAACGGGTAAGAATTTGAGATTCGCTTGAAGGATTTGTGACACACCACCATCACCACCACTTCCTAGTAGTCTGTAGGATCATATTATTTTGTGTTTCTATTGCTGCTAACCATGGCAGGATCACAAGCCGATGAGACTGATTGGGAGAACATGACGAACAAGGGGTTGCATGATAAATTTCAGCAAATGATGAGTGGCCAGGTGGGAGATGTGCTAAACAGATTTGAAGAGGCTATGCAGAAGATAGATGCCGTGGAGAAGTCGTTTGAGACAAAGCTGGATAACAGGTTTAATGAATTGCTCAAGCGTCTTCCCCAATGATGCGGACATCAATACCATTGTTACACCCACAGCCCCTGCTACTATACATACTGGACCAATTACTAGAGCTCGCGCACGCCAATTAAATTACCAGGTACTTTCATTTCTTGGTAATGATTCTAATGTTCATGAGAATATGATGCTGCCTAAATTGGATACATTTGTTTTGCATACAAATGAAGGGCCTAGCTTTGAGAAGGATGAACATTGGAGCAAGAACAAGCATGGAGATGATGGCATGCGCATGGGGGACAAGAACGGAGTTAAAAGTGATGATTTCAGGACATTGAAGCCACCATAATGCGTGCATGAAGCCTTGGACGAAATATACAAGATGCTACTTCATAACTTTCGTCCAGAGGCTATTCTAGGTGCTGCGTCACCTTATTATTGGGCCAGGCCCATGTAATTTCGAAATACTTGAGTATAGGCTATTTTTAGAGTCTGTATGTGTGGGGAAACAAGAGATAGGGTTGGTTTCGGACCCCTTCCCCAAGGGCCACGAAATTCCCCCCTCTTCCTCCATATATACAGCCCTTAGGGTGTCGTTTAGACTTTGGGTTTTGTTTAGATTAAAAGTTCGCCATAGCTGCAACTTCACGTACTTCGTTTGTGTTCAACGACCAGACAAAGGCGCCACAGAACCCCACCTTGATCAATAAAGCTTTCATCTTATATTCGCAATATCTAGATTGCAATCTCAGTTTCTTGCTTGTTCTTCGTTTGCTCGCAGGAAACAGACCCTCGTGGTCAGGTTGATCGTGCTCCGGCATGGTCAATAACCTCTCGGAGTTGGTTTAGCGATTGCTAAGGCGCGACGTCATCGCACGTTCATAGTCGGATCGTCAAAGTCGACTTCCACCAAAGCGATATCCATCATCTCATCGAAAGACGGGACACCTTTGCCTCTATCACCCAACCACCACCGGCTGCACCTGTCGCACCTCTACAACAACAACCACATCTCCAACGCCGCCTTCCAATTCAAGTGGGACGAGCACAGCGCGTTCCAACTGAGACAGGTCAAAATTCGGGTGCCGCTGCACCTACTGTTGATGCTTCTTTGGCTCCTGCTACTGCGGCGGCTGAGGAGGATGACGATTATGCGGGCGATTATGAGGACGAGGTTGATCAAAATCAGAACTACGTGCAGCCACCAGCACCACCTCCAGCAGGTCGACCTCAGGTATATATTCGTAACGGTAGGCCTGCACCACCACCTCAGGTACGAGATCATGACCTAAACTGAAATTGAATATTGCACCGTTTGAGGGTAGATACATTCCTGATGTATATCTTACTTGGGAGTTAGAAACTGAACAACGTTTTACATGTTTACAATATCCCGAGGAGAGACGGGTTGCTGCTGCTGTTTGTGCTTTCACTAGTTTTGCATGTGTATGGTGGTCTGAACATTGTAGATTATATCCTATTCCAACTACTTGGGCTGCTTTGAAAACTGCTATGCGTACTCGTTGGGTTCCACCATATTATCAACGTGAATTGCTTCAAAAACTGCAGCGTTTACGACAAGGGAAAAATCATGTAGAAGAATATTATCAGGAATTACAAACTGGCATGATTAGATGTGGTATTGTTGAGGAGAATGAAGCTATGCTTGCACGTTTTATGGGTGGTTTAAATAGAGAGATTCAGACCATTCTAGAGTATAAGGAGTATACTAATATCACTCGTTTATTTCATCTTGCTTGTAAAGCTGAACGTGAAGTGCAGGATCGACAAGCATTGGTGCGAACTAACTTTTCTGCAGGCCGACCTTCATCATGGACACCGCGTGCATCTTCTACTTCCATTGCACCAGCACCTCCGTCAGGTTCCACCTCCAGCCGTGATACAAGAAAGCAGGCACAACCACCACTATTTGCCAAGAGCGCACCTATCGGGCCTGCACAGAGCTCTTCTTCTTCCATGGCATCAACAGGGCACACAAGTGATATTATTTGTCGTCGTTGTAAGGGAAGAGGACATTATGCGCGAGAATGCAAATCTCAGCGTGTAATGATTGCTACTGAGGATGGTGGGTATGAGTCCGCTAGTGACTATGATGAGGAGACTTTGGCTCTTATTACACGTGAAGAACATGGTGGAGATGATTCTGAAAATGAGACACAATACATGGCTCCTGAAGACGCTGACAGGTATGAATGTTTAGTTGCTCAACGTGTTTTGAGTGTGCAGGTCACACAAGCAAAGCAAAATCAGAGGCATAATTTGTTCCATACAAAGGGAGTTGTGAAGGAACGTTCTGTTCGCATCATCATAGATGGAGGGAGCTGTAACAACTTGGCTAGGATGGAGATGGTGGAGAAACTATCTCTCACCACAAGACCACATCCACATCCTTACTACATCCAATGGTTCAACAACAGCGGCAAGGTTAAGGTAACACGTACTGTTCGTGTGCATTTTAGTATCTCTACATATGCTGATTATGTTGATTGTGATGTGGTACCCATGCAAGCATGTTCCTTATTACTTGGTAGACCATGGCAATTTGATAAAAATTCTGTACACCATGGTAGCAACAATCAGTATACTCTTGTTCATAAGGATAAAAATATTACTTTGCTTCCTATGACTCCTGATTCCATTTTGAAAGATGACATTAATAGAGCTAATAAAGCAAAACAGGAGAAAAATAAGAGTGAAAATCAGATTGTGGCAAAAGAATTTGAGCAACAAATGAAACCTAATAATAAACCATCTAGTGTTGTTTCTGAAATTAAATTGAAAAGTGCATGTTTACTTGCCACAAAAACTGATATTGATGAGCTAGATTTCAACAAATCTGTTTGCTATGCTTTTGTGTGTAAAGAGGCATTATTTTCATTCGAGGACGTGCCTTCCTCTTTGCCCCCTACTGTCACTAACATTTTGCAGGAGTTCACTGACGTCTTTCCACAAGACGTGCCACCGGGATTACCACCTCTTCGAGGGATTGAGCATCAAATTGACTTAATTCCCAGTGCATCGCTACCCAACCGTGCACCATACCGTACCAATCCAGAGGAGACGAAGGAGATTATGCGTCAAGTACAGGAGCTGCTCGACAAAGGTTATATACGCGAATCTCTTAGTCCTTGTGTTGTTCCTATTATACTTGTGCCTAAAAAGGATGGTACATCGCGTATGTGTGTTGATTGTAGAGGCATTAATAACATTACTATTCGTTATCGTCATCCTATTCCTAGGCTAGATGATATGCTTGATGAATTGAGTGGCTCTACAATATTTTCCAAAGTTGATTTGCGTAGTGGATACCATCAAATTCGTATGAAACTGGGAGATGAATGGAAAACAGCATTTAAAACTAAGTTTGGTTTATATGAGTGGTTAGTCATGCCTTTTGGGTTAACTAATGCACCTAGTACTTTCATGAGACTAATGAACGAAGTTTTACGTGCTTTTATTGGACGATTTGTGGTAGTCTATTTTGATGATATACTGATTTATAGCAAATCTTTGGAAGAACATTTGGAACATTTACGAGCTATTTTTATTGCTCTACGTGATGCACGTTTGTTTGGTAACCTTGGGAAGTGCACCTTTTGCACCGACCGAGTATCTTTTCTTGGCTATGTTGTTACTCCACAGGGAATTGAAGTTGATAAAGCCAAGATTGAAGCTATTGAGATTTGGCCACAGCCCAAAACGGTCACACAAGTGAGGAGTTTCCTTGGCCTCGCTGGTTTCTATAGGCGTTTTGTGAGAGATTTCAGCACCATTGATGCACCTCTTAACGAGCTTGCAAAGAAGGATGTGCCTTTTGTTTGGGGTACCGCACAGGAAGAAGCCTTCACGGTATTGAAAGATAAGTTGACACATGCTCCTTTACTCCAACTTCCTGATTTTAATAAGACTTTTGAGCTTGAATGTGATGCTAGTGGAATTGGATTAGGAGGTGTGTTATTACAAGATGGTAAACGTGTTGCATACTTTTCTGAAAAATTGAGTGGGCCTAGTCTGAATTATTCTACTTATGATAAAGAACTATATGCTCTTGTTCGGACTTTAGAAACATGGCAACATTATTTATGGCCCAAAGAATTTGTTATACATTCTGATCATGAATCTTTGAAACATATTAAAAGTCAAGCTAAACTGAATCGTAGACATGCTAAATGGGTTGAATTCATTGAAACTTTCCCTTATGTCATTAAACACAAGAAGGGTAAAGAAAATGTTATTGCTAATGCATTGTCTCGTCGCTATAATATGCTGTCACAACTTGACTTCAAAATATTTGGTTTAGAGACCATCAAAGATCAATATGTGCATGATGCTGATTTTAAAGATGTTTTGCAGAATTGTAAAGAAGGAAGAACCTGGAACAAGTTTGTCGTTAATGATGGATTTGCGTTCCATGCTAACAAGCTATGCATTCCAGCTAGCTCTCTTCGTCTTTTGTTGTTGCAGGAGGCGCATGGAGGAGGATTAATGGGACACTTTGGCGTGAAGAAGACGGAGGACGTACTTGCTACACATTTCTTTTGGCCAAAGATGAGACGGGATGTTGAGCGTTTTGTTGCTCGCTGCACTACATGTCAAAAAGCTAAGTCAGGACTCAATCCTCATGGTTTATATATGCCTTTGCCTGTACCTAGTGTTCCTTGGGAGGATATATCTATGGACTTTGTTTTAGGTTTACCTCAAACAAAGAAGGGGAGGGATAGCATATTTGTTGTCGTGGATAGATTCTCAAAAATGGCACACTTTATACCATGTCACAAAAGCGATGATGCTGTTAATGTTGCTGATTTGTTCTTCCGTGAAATTATTCGTTTGTATGGTGTGCCAAATACTAATGTTTCAGATCGTGATACTAAATTTCTTAGCCACTTTTGGAGATGTTTATGGGCTAAGTTGGGGACTAAACTGCTTTTTAGTACTACTTGTCACCCCCAAACTGATGGACAAACCGAAGTAGTCAATAGAACATTGTCTACTATGCTTAGGGCTGTTTTAAAGAATAATAAGAAAATGTGGGAAGAATTCTTGCCTCATATTGAGTTTGCTTATAATCGTTCATTGCATTCTACTACTAAGATGTGCCCTTTTGAAATTGTGTATGGTTTCCTACCTCGTGCACCTATTGATTTGTTGCCTCTTCCATCTTCGGAGAAGGTTAATTTTGATGCTAAACAACGTGCTGAATTGATCTTAAAAATGCATGAGTTAACTAAGGAAAACATTGAGCGTATGAATGCTAAATATAAACTTGCTGGAGATAAGGGTAGAAAACATGTTGTGTTTGCACCTGGAGATCTTGTTTGGTTACATTTGCGTAAGGATAGATTTCCTGATTTGCGCAAATCAAAGCTAATGCCACGTGCTGATGGTCCTTTTAAGGTGTTAGAGAAAATAAATGATAATGCATATAAACTTGAGCTGCCTGCAGATTTTGGGGTTAGTCCCACTTTTAACATTGCAGATTTGAAGCCTTATTTGGGTGAGGAAGATGAGCTTCCGTCGAGGACGACTTCATTTCAAGAAGGGGAGGATGATGAGGACATCAATACCATTGTTACACCCACAGGCCCTGCTGCTATACATACTGGACCAATTACTAGAGCTTGCGCATGCCAATTAAATTACCAGGTACTTTCGTTTCTTGGTAATGATTCTAATGTTCATGAGAATATGATGCTGCCTAAATTGGATACATTTGTTTTGCTTACAAATGAAGGGCCTAGCTTTGAGAAGGATGAACATTGGAGCAAGAACAAGCATGGAGATGATGGCATGCGCATGGGGAACAAGAACGGAGTTACAAGTGATGATTTCAGGACGTTGAAGCCACCATAATGCGTGCATGAAGCCTTGGACGAAATATACAAGATGCTACTTCATAACTTTCGTCCAGAGGCTATTCTAGGTGCTGCCACCTTATTATTGGGCCAGGCCCATGTAATTTCGAAATACATAAGTATAGGCTGTTTTTAGAGTCCGTATGTGTGGAGAAACAAGAGATATGGTTGGTTTCGGACCCCTTCCTCAAGGGCCACGAAATTCCCCCCCTCTTCCTCCATATATACAGCCCTTAGGGCGTCGTTTAGACTTTGGGTTTTGTTTAGATTAAAAGTTCGCCATAGCTGCAACTTCGCGTACTTCGTTTGTGTTCAACGACCAGACAAAGGCGTCACAGAACCCCACCTTGATCAATAAAGCTTTCATCTTATATTCGCAATATCCAGATTGCAATCTCAGTTTCTTGCTTGTTCTTCGTTTGCTCGCAGGAAACAGACCCTCGTGGTCAGGTTGATTGTGCTCCGGCGTGGTCGATAACCTCTCGGAGTTGGTTTAGCGATTGCTAAGGCGCGACGTCATCGCACGTTCGTAGTCGGATCGTCAAAGTCGACTTCCACCAAAGCGATATCCATCATCTCATCGAAAGACGGGACACCTTTGCCTCATGTTGCCTCCCATTCTTGGATTACTTGCTACTATCACATGTTTGGTTGCAACAATGTCATTACTTCACATATGCCTATGCCTACTATTTGCTCTCATGACTTGATTGCCTCGCACATGTTGCAAAATTGCTATATCATTTGTGTTGAGTGCCTCACTTTCTTCACCACACCATATGCACATTATGCCATGACACACTTCTTTTTCAAACTGTATGCTATGCTTGATGACAACACTTGTTGGGTGAATCACCTCTTGAATGCTTGGTTTTGGTTTAATGCCAACCACATTTGTTTTTCCAAGTGCTTGTTATCTTTGCTCCTGTTGAAGGAACTACAAGACGGAGCGACATTGGAGAGTGCCCATTTCGAGCTTCCACATGACAAGTGCTTGGCGGTTATCCACTTATACACGACGACGCCATCTCGTTACCATGGTGATGAAGATCACGATCCGTGGACGGATCTCTCCCAAGGGGGGAGATGATGCGGAGCATCCCTCGACCATCACCATGGACGTCGCACCACCACCGCAAGCACAGAGAGAACCTATGACAAGAGCTTGTGCACGCGCCATCGAGAATGAGGTGAACTCCTTCCTCTTCGAGGTCCACTCTAATTCATTCGAGAGTTGGGTCCTACCTCAAACCAAAGTGATGTGCATCCTTAGGTACCAAAGAGATGATCATGAAGAGGCGAGCATGGAGACCCAAGCATCCATGGAGGAGGAGGAGGACGCAATACAAAGAGAGCGAGAAGCGAGAGAAGTCTCGGACCACTCCGGCTGCCCGGCCACCAAGGCCCCCGGCTGCCCGGCTACCGCCAGCCGCCAGCTGGCCGCGCGTCTGGCCGCCCTGGGTGCCCGGCCGCCACCTGGGCAGCGCCCCTGATCGCCCCGGGTGCCCGGGCTTTCAACCCCCGGGTGCCCGGCCCCCCATCGCCACCGCCTGGAGCCACCCCGGGTGCCCGGGCCTTGGACCCCCGGGTGCCCGGCCAAGCTGCTGGAGCAGCCCAGCTCCGCCCGGGTGCCCGGGCCACCAACCCTGAGTGCCTGGCCCTCCTACAGCCGCAGCCCGGCGCGCCCCTGACCACCCCGGGTGACCGGGCCTCACACCCCCGGGTGCCCGGACCCTTCCGTGGATGCCTTCGTGCATTAGGGTCATTTTCGACCTTTGTATCCCTCTCCCCCCTAATTCGTCCCTAGCCTTTATACACTCTTCCCCTAGCTTATTTGGAGGATAGCTAAGAATAGACACAAATCATAGAGCTTAGCTCATGTACCTCCCCTTGTGGGATTCCTCTTGAGAGAGAAGACTCCATTGGAGTACTAGACCTCCATTGGAGAAGATCCCTAGGGATTCAAGCCCCCCTCCCTTGAGGGAAGGATCTACCTAGATCATCAAGCCCTCATCTCCTTCATAGGATTTGGGATGAACTCTACCATGTATATTGTTTCCCTTTGATTGTTCATGTACCA
>NC_057802.1:244346288-244552276 GCF_018294505.1 Triticum aestivum | reverse complement strand
CACCCCGGGTGCCCGCACCCCAAACCCCGGGCACCTGCACCCCCGGGCTGTTTGCCTCGGACCACCTCGGGTGCCCGCACCTTCCACCCCCGGGCACCCGCACCTCCCAGTTTCAGCTCACCGACGAAAACCGTTTCGGCCATAACTTTTGCTCCCGGAGTCCGATTTTGACGTTCTTTAGCTCGTTAAGTAGCTATTGACATCCCCCATCCATCTAGATAGGTTCCACCACCATTTGACTCCATCAAAAATTCGGCATTTTGGCATCTTTGCCTAGGCCATCCATCATTTCATCCGCAAAACCACCATAGCTTTCCGCAACCTAACCCATTTAGTTCCTTATAGCATTTGTGGTTACTTGAGGGGTGACTTGAGTCTCCTAAGGTGTTTCGGCTACTTAGGGACGGTCGCTTAGTCATCAACCACCACCTACGCATTTCGCCACCACCATTTGACATTTGCCTTTGGAGATTTTGAGTTTGCGGTTTTTACCATTTCCTAAGGTGTTTCGGCTACTTAGGGACGGGTCTACATCATCTTGCTATCTACATCAAGAACACCGCCACTCATCATCGCCACGAGGTCGTCTTCGACATCGACCACTTCACCAATTTGACACCCTAACCGTAAGCAAGAACGGTAATATCATCTTGGTATCGTGGTATCCCATCATTGTACATTCTTGCCATTACAATGTTAACCCCTTAGCCCATTTTGCGTCACTTGCCTATCGAGACTAGCCATTGAGTATTGCCGGCAACATTACTTGTGCACATTAGTGATCCACCTTCCATTGCATACACACCATATCATATTGGTATCATCTTGGTATCATCATATCATCCCTTGTGTCACAAGATTGTTCCCGCATATACACCATAGCTATCTTGGTTTGTGCATTTCGCATAAGTGGCCATATAAAAAAGCTTTTAAGCAAAAGAAAAGGAGAGCAAAGAGCTTGTAAGCAAGAGCCATATCATCGCCACATTGCATACCATACTACCATATTGATCATCTTGGATCATCGTGTGCGAAACACCGGGAACATCATACACATAGCATACTTGGGATAGAAATTTGATACATTTTGCATCTTCTAGGTTGTGCACAAGTGTCGTATCCGCCTATTGTGCAATCGTGCTAGCGTCTCTCTTGAGTTGTGCAACACGAGCGTTTTCCGTGGTCTCCACATTTTGTGCTCATTCCTTGGTTGCATGACCCCATTTATCTATCCGTGTGTGTGTTTCCGTGTGCCACATCTTGCTATTGGTCTACTTGTTTCATTTGCGAATTTGTGAATCTTTTCCAACATTATTGACTCTTGCTAACATTTTGCATCAAATTTTTGTGCCACTATCCTCACCGAGCTCCACCATAAGCTTTACTTGATAGGTGTGAGTGAACAAGTCCGGTACCAATTCCCCTATTCTTTCATCTCACATTGAGTGAAACGGGATACATCCTCAACTTTGGGAAAAGGTAACTTGGTATTGTTTATCTCATTTCCTACTCACCTCTACTCGAGTCTTGTGATGGATAGGCAAGGCATTTCACCTACGGTCTACAACAACAACGACGAGTTCGATGCCACGAGCAACTCCAACGACGCCAAGATGCATGCAATGGAGGAGATCAAAGCCCTCATCAGTTCCTACAAGCGATCTTCCTCATCTTCGAGAAGACGCTCAAGAGCTCATGCTTCCGAGCTACCATCTACGGCAAGATCACATCGGCATCGACACCATCACCACCAAGAACGTGAAGGTCAAGAGCTCTACACCAACAACCGCTCTATGGCTTCACCATCTCACTTGGCATCTTCGCCAAGCAACTACAAGGCATCTTCGCCTACGGACATACGGCATCTTCGCCAACAAGCACCTCAAGACTACGCTCAAGAAAAGCTCCCCAAGCTCAAGTCCGTGACTTCCACGAGCTACTACGACCTCGACATCGACCACGCGTTTCCTTTCTATGGGACTCAAGAACCCGAGGAGTATCTCGAGTGGGAGTGCTTAATGCACGACTACCTCAAGCTACATCAAGTTCCTCCCGAAGATCAAGTGAAGTGCGCCACAAGGAACTTCCACGACTACGCGTCCACATGGTGGCTTCACACACCTTCGGAGGGCTACGACATGAGTTGGCCCAAGACGAAGAGAGCTTTGCGGCGAGAGTTCGTGCCTCCAACCTACACGGAACATCTTCTACGCCAATTGGAGAACACCATCCAAGGATCCAAATCCATCGACAAGTACTTCAAGGAGATGAAGATTGCCTTGCGACGAGCCGGCGTGGACGACCCCATTTCGATGAAATTCCACTTCACGATGGGATTGAACAATGACATTTCCAAGTCTATCTTCCTCGAGAACTACAAGTCCCTCGACGACAACTACATTGGTGCTCTCAAGGTGTAACAAGAACTCATGAAGGCTAAGGTTTCTCCACCCAAGCTCACTTCGTGACGACCAAGCTCCATGAGATGATCGAGCATGGGATTTTCCCTTCGGTGTTGGAGGAGAGCGATGATGTGCCATCTTCGGCCTTCATCAACGGCGACGGCGACGAGATGGTTGAGCATGGGATTTTCCCTTCGACCACGGCGACGTATGATTACTTGAGTGACTTGTGCCACCATATTGAGAGTGAGAGTGACTTCACCACTAGCCCCATATATGATGAGTTGCCACAATTCCCATGTGAGGAGAGCCACAACTCCCACCACTTGAGTGAGACGAGTGACTCCACCATATGTGACATTGAGTGCACCTACCTTGAGGGAGTGAGTGAGCCTCCACCACATAGAGATAGTGAGGAAGTTGATAGGGCACGTGAGGCCATTTGCATTTCTAACAACTTTACCTCTACCTCTATTGTGTCTTCTCATTTGGTGCTAGGTCCCATATATGATGATGCGCGATCCGCGACGACTTCGTCCTTCCTATGGACAAGACGATGGCCATGGTGGAATATGATGCTCCCCCACATGGTTACATCACGATGAAGATGATGACCACCGTTTGGTCTTTTCCACCTCACCTACACCACTTGAGTGGAATGAACAAGGTAATATAGGTGAAGGTGATGCTCTAGTCCCACTAGTGGACATTCTAAACATTGATTGCTTGCATGATGTTGATCCACCTATTACCATGCTTCATGCTAGTTCGGCTTCCCCATGTGATGATTTATTGCCCATTTATGATGATTATGATGATTGCCATGTGGAGTCTATTAGTCGTGATGCCATGTTACATAGGATATCATGTGAAAATTCTTTTGGTCACATCATGTTTGACAATCCGCTTGACTTGTCATATGCTATGCATGAGATCAACAATATGTCATATTTGCAATCTCATCGTAGTGACTATGCATATGCCATCAACATAAACCCAATTTGCACTTATGGCATAGATGACGAGCTCATGGTTATTGGCATTTGTTTTTCTTGTAATGACATGGATATGCTCCCTTTGCATCATTTATCTCATATGCCATGCCATGACCACCTAGATTCAGATATGCATTGTTTTGGATGTTGTTCATATTCTCCATGTGATGTTTCCATTATTGCTCATGAGGAGACCCCCATAGTTTCCTCACCCATGTTAGGAGATTTTGATCCATCCCATCCATTGCATGATCCCAATAATTATGTGCACATATGCTCCCCATGAATCATAATGATATTGTTGTGCCATATACTTGCATTATCAATCTGTGTCCCCATCGTGTTATACATAAAAACAATTCTTTCATGATGGATGAAATGCTCTTATACCATGCATCAAATTTCTTTGAGATATGCTTATCTTGTGCTAACTCACACATGCACATACACATCATGATGGATGGTGTGTACATTTACCACGCACACACTTTCTTTGGTTTGTGTCTCTTTTTTGTAGGTACACATGAATACTTGTCAACTTCGCAATCCCACGAGTTGACAAAACGAGCTCTAGAGAGCAATGATGACTTGGGATCCCATGGATTGCCTTTCCCACCGCTCTCTTCACGCAAAGACTTCGCGCATTTCTTCTACATGGCTCTCACTTGGCTATGGGTTATTGTCCATTACATATTATATGCCCATCTTGCCATGTTCACTTTGCATGATATGCTCATTACTATGCCTTTGCCATGCATTTGTGACCCATGCTTTGCATTACATATGATGATTGATTCTACTACTTGTATGTGCATTTGCAAGCTTGGTGGAGATATTGCTTGTTATTGCCATGTTCCATTTCTGCCACATTCCTACGATGATACTATGATCTTACTTTGTGCTCGTGCTCGCAATATGTCATGTGCATTACCTATATCTATTATGTGCTCACATGCCATGATTCCCATGACTTCCTCTAGTGTGTTGCATCTTCGCTCCACTAGTTTGCACGACTTGATTACTATGCTTTCTCATGTTGCCTCCCATTCTTGGATTACTTGCTACTATCACATGTTTGGTTGCAACAATGTCATTACTTCACATATGCCTATGCCTACTATTTGCTCTCATGACTTGATTGCCTCGCACATGTTGCAAAATTGCTATATCATTTGTGTTGAGTGCCTCACTTTCTTCACCACACCATATGCACATTACGCCATGACACACTTCTTTTTCAAACTGTATGCTATGCTTGATGACAACACTTGTTGGGTGAATCACCTCTTGAATGCTTGGTTTTGGTTTAATGCCAACCACATTTGTTTTTCCAAGTGCTTGTTATCTTTGCTCCTGTTGAAGGAACTACAAGACGGAGCGACATTGGAGAGTGCCCATTTCGAGCTTCCACATGACAAGTGCTTGGCGGTTATCCACTTATACACGACGACGCCATCTCGTTACCATGGTGATGAAGATCACGATCCGTGGACGGATCTCTCCCAAGGGGGGAGATGATGCGGAGCATCCCTCGACCATCACCATGGACGTCGCACCACCACCGCAAGCACAGAGAGAACCTATGACAAGAGCTTGTGCACGCGCCATCGAGAATGAGGTGAACTCCTTCCTCTTCGAGGTCCACTCTAATTCATTCGAGAGTTGGGTCCTACCTCAAACCAAAGTGATGTGCATCCTTAGGTACCAAAGAGATGATCATGAAGAGGCGAGCATGGAGACCCAAGCATCCATGGAGGAGGAGGAGGACGCAATACAAAGAGAGCGAGAAGCGAGAGAAGTCTCGGACCACTCCGGCTGCCCGGCCACCAAGGCCCCCGGCTGCCCGGCTACCGCCAGCCGCCAGCTGGCCGCGCGTCTGGCCGCCCTGGGTGCCCGGCCGCCACCTGGGCAGCGCCCCTGATCGCCCCGGGTGCCCGGGCTTTCAACCCCCGGGTGCCCGGCCCCCCATCGCCACCGCCTGGAGCCACCCCGGGTGCCCGGGCCTTGGACCCCCGGGTGCCCGGCCAAGCTGCTGGAGCAGCCCAGCTCCGCCCGGGTGCCCGGGCCACCAACCCTGAGTGCCTGGCCCTCCTACAGCCGCAGCCCGGCGCGCCCCTGACCACCCCGGGTGACCGGGCCTCACACCCCCGGGTGCCCGGACCCTTCCGTGGATGCCTTCGTGCATTAGGGTCATTTTCGACCTTTGTATCCCTCTCCCCCCTAATTCGTCCCTAGCCTTTATACACTCTTCCCCTAGCTTATTTGGAGGATAGCTAAGAATAGACACAAATCATAGAGCTTAGCTCATGTACCTCCCCTTGTGGGATTCCTCTTGAGAGAGAAGACTCCATTGGAGTACTAGACCTCCATTGGAGAAGATCCCTAGGGATTCAAGCCCCCCTCCCTTGAGGGAAGGATCTACCTAGATCATCAAGCCCTCATCTCCTTCATAGGATTTGGGATGAACTCTACCATGTATATTGTTTCCCTTTGATTGTTCATGTACCATGTGGATCTTGTGTGTTTGTTGGTCTAGTGGATGTGTGATTGGACTTGTTCTTGAGTGTTCCTCTTGTTTTCTCTCTTGTGTTGATCTTGTTCTTGGGGATTCCCCCTCCAATTCGTGAAAGATCTTCACTTAGGGTTCCACCTTACAACATCTTGTTAACATGAGCCACGTTTATCACGAATTTGGAGTCTCCCCCACCGTTTTCTAGCCTTGTTTTGTTGTGTTCTTCCCCAATTTCGAAAATTCCCCACCAAAAATAGCCCCAATTTTTTTTGTGATTTGTTGGTTTGATGAGGTTTTGTTAGATTTGATCCATGGATTTGCTTGGTTTCGAGTGGATCTAGCCTTCTCCGTTCCATCTCCCCCTTTCCCTCCACGAAATCCACCAATTTCTTCCACTTTCCCACGAATTTCCGCCCAAATCCGACACCCCCGGGCACCCGGACCACCCCCTCCCCCCCCGCCCACCCCCGCTGACCACCCCGGGTGCCCGCACCCCAAACCCCGGGCACCTGCACCCCCGGGCTGTTTGCCTCGGACCACCTCGGGTGCCCGCACCTTCCACCCCCGGGCACCCGCACCTCCCAGTTTCAGCTCACCGACGAAAACCGTTTCGGCCATAACTTTTGCTCCCGGAGTCCGATTTTGACGTTCTTTAGCTCGTTAAGTAGCTATTGACATCCCCCATCCATCTAGATAGGTTCCACCACCATTTGACTCCATCAAAAATTCGGCATTTTGGCATCTTTGCCTAGGCCATCCATCATTTCATCCGCAAAACCACCATAGCTTTCCGCAACCTAACCCATTTAGTTCCTTATAGCATTTGTGGTTACTTGAGGGGTGACTTGAGTCTCCTAAGGTGTTTCGGCTACTTAGGGACGGTCGCTTAGTCATCAACCACCACCTACGCATTTCGCCACCACCATTTGACATTTGCCTTTGGAGATTTTGAGTTTGCGGTTTTTACCATTTCCTAAGGTGTTTCGGCTACTTAGGGACGGGTCTACATCATCTTGCTATCTACATCAAGAACACCGCCACTCATCATCGCCACGAGGTCGTCTTCGACATCGACCACTTCACCAATTTGACACCCTAACCGTAAGCAAGAACGGTAATATCATCTTGGTATCGTGGTATCCCATCATTGTACATTCTTGCCATTACAATGTTAACCCCTTAGCCCATTTTGCGTCACTTGCCTATCGAGACTAGCCATTGAGTATTGCCGGCAACATTACTTGTGCACATTAGTGATCCACCTTCCATTGCATACACACCATATCATATTGGTATCATCTTGGTATCATCATATCATCCCTTGTGTCACAAGATTGTTCCCGCATATACACCATAGCTATCTTGGTTTGTGCATTTCGCATAAGTGGCCATATAAAAAAGCTTTTAAGCAAAAGAAAAGGAGAGCAAAGAGCTTGTAAGCAAGAGCCATATCATCGCCACATTGCATACCATACTACCATATTGATCATCTTGGATCATCGTGTGCGAAACACCGGGAACATCATACACATAGCATACTTGGGATAGAAATTTGATACATTTTGCATCTTCTAGGTTGTGCACAAGTGTCGTATCCGCCTATTGTGCAATCGTGCTAGCGTCTCTCTTGAGTTGTGCAACACGAGCGTTTTCCGTGGTCTCCACATTTTGTGCTCATTCCTTGGTTGCATGACCCCATTTATCTATCCGTGTGTGTGTTTCCGTGTGCCACATCTTGCTATTGGTCTACTTGTTTCATTTGCGAATTTGTGAATCTTTTCCAACATTATTGACTCTTGCTAACATTTTGCATCAAATTTTTGTGCCACTATCCTCACCGAGCTCCACCATAAGCTTTACTTGATAGGTGTGAGTGAACAAGTCCGGTACCAATTCCCCTATTCTTTCATCTCACATTGAGTGAAACGGGATACATCCTCAACTTTGGGAAAAGGTAACTTGGTATTGTTTATCTCATTTCCTACTCACCTCTACTCGAGTCTTGTGATGGATAGGCAAGGCATTTCACCTACGGTCTACAACAACAACGACGAGTTCGATGCCACGAGCAACTCCAACGACGCCAAGATGCATGCAATGGAGGTGATGAAGATCACGATCCGTGGACGGATCTCTCCCAAGGGGGGGGGAGATGATGCGGAGCATCCCTCGACCATCACCATGGACGTCGCACCACCACCGCAAGCACAGAGAGAACCTATGATGAGAGCATGTGCACGCGCCATCGAGAATGAGGTGAACTCCTTCCTCTTCGAGCTCAGAAGAGGCGGGCATGGAGACCCAAGCATCCATGGAGGAGGAGGAGGACGCAAGACAAAGAGAGCGAGAAGCGCGAGAAGTCTCGGACCACTCCGGGTGCCCGGCCACCAAGGCCCTCGGGTGCCCAGCCACCCCCAGCCGCCGGTTGGCCGCGCCTCTAGCCGCCCCGGGTGCCCGGCCGCCACCTGGGCAGCGCCCCTGATCGCCCCAGGTGCTCGGGCTTTCAACCCCCGGGTGCCCGGCCCCCCATCGCCACTGCCTGGAGCCACCCCGGGTGCCCGGGCCTTGGACCCCCGGGTGCCCGGCCAAGCTGCTGGAACAGCCAGCTCCGCCCGGGTGCCCGGACCCTTCCGTGGATGCCTGCGTGCATTAGGGTCATTTTCGACCTTTGTATCCCTCTCTCTCCCTAATTCGTCCCTAGCCTTTATATACTCTTCCCCTAGCTCATTTGGAGGATAGCTAAGAATAGACACAAATCATAGAGCTTAGCTCATGTACCTCCCCTTGTGGGATTCCTCTTGAGAGAGAAGACGCCATTGGAGTACAAGACCTCCATTGGAGATGATCCCTAGGGATTCAAGCCCCCCCTTGAGGGAAGGATCTACCTAGATCATCAAGCCATGATCTCCTTCATAGGATTTGGGATGAACTGTACCATGTATCTTGTTTCCCTTTGATTGTTCATGTAGCTTGTGGATCTTGTGTGTTTGTTGGTCTAGTGGATGTGTGATTGGACTTGTTCTTGAGTGTTCCTCTTGTTTTCTCTCTTGTGTTCATCTTGTTCTTGGGGATTCCCCCTCCAATTCGTGAAAGATCTTCACTTAGGGTTCCACCCTACAACAGGTTCTGTGACGTCTTGGTCTGGTCGTTGAACACAAACGAAGTACGCGAAGTTGCAGCTATGGCGAACTTTAATCTAAACAAAACCGAAAGTCTGAACGACGCCCTAAGAGGTGTATATAAGGAGGAAGAGGGGTGGAATTTCGTGACCCCTTCTAGGAGGGGTCCGAAACCAACCCTAACTCTATTTTTCCCACATATACGGACTCTAAAAATAGCCTATACTTCTATATTTCGAAATTACATGGGCCTGGCCCAATAATAAGGTGACGCAACACCTATAATAGCCTCTGGACGAAATTTGTGAAGTTGCATTTTGTATATTTTGTCCAAGCCTTCATGAACTCCTTACGGTGGCTCCAAAGTCCTGAAATCATCAGTTGAAACTCCATTCTTATTTCCCTTGCGCATGCCATCATCTCCATGCTTGTTCTTGCTCCTATGTTCATCCTTCTCCAAGCTAGCCCCTTCATTTGTAAGCAAAACAAATGTATCCAATTTAGGCATAATCATATTCTCATGAACATTAGAATTATTACCAAGAAACGGGAGTACTTGGTAATTTAATTGGCATGCGCGAGCTCTAGTAATTGGTCCAGTATGTAGAGTAGCAGGGGCTGCAGGTGTAACAATGGTATTGATGTCCTCATCGTCTGCCCCCCTCCCCCTGATGCGCGCACGATCTAAGTCGTGCGTTCTGATTGGCAATAACCCAAACCCCACGGATCGTACGTGTGCACCATTGGATGCTCCCAGATCGACGGCAACCCTCAGCCCTTTCGACAGCACATGCAGTACATGGGTAAGCATTGTGCGCATGCGTCGTGCTAGCCCACGCTTCCTTCTCTACTACGTTTTCTAAACAGGCTACCGTTTCTCGCCACTCCTCTCATCGGTTTCCCGCCTCTTCTCCCATCGTTTTCCCGACCAGTGTCAGTGTGATAAAGGCAAAGGTGTCCCGTCTTTCGATGAGATGATGAATATCGCTTTGATGGAAGTCGACTTTGACGATCCGACTACGAACGTGCGAGGACATCGCGCCTTAGCAATCAATAAACCAACTCCGAGACGTTATCGACCACGCCAGAGCACGATCAACCTGACCACGAGGGTCTGTTTCCTGCGAGCAAACGAAGAACAAGCAAGAAACTGAGATTGCAATCTGGATATTGTGAATATAAGATGAAAGCTTTATTGATCAAGGTGGAGTTCTGTGACGCCTTTGTCTGGTCGCTGAACACAAACGAAGTACGCGAAGTTGCAGCTATGGCGAACTTTTAATCTAAACAAAACCCCAAAGTCTAAACGACGCCCTAAGGGCTGTATATATGGAGGAAGAGGGGGGGAATTTCGTGGCCCTTGAGGAAGGGGTCCGAAACCAACCCTATCTCTTGTTTCCCCACACATACGGACTCTAAAAACAGCCTATACTTATGTATTTCGAAATTACATGGGCCTGGCCCAATAATAAGGTGACGCAGCACCTAGAATAGCCTCTGGACGAAAGTTATGAAGTAGCATCTTGTATATTTCGTCCAAGGCTTCATGCACGCATTATGGTGGCTTCAACGTCCTGAAATCATCACTTGTAACTCCGTTCTTGTTCCCCATGCGCATGCCATCATCTCCATGCTTGTTCTTGCTCCAATGTTCATCCTTCTCCAAGCTAGGCCCTTAATTTGTAAGCAAAACAAATGTATCCAATTTAGGCAGCATCATATTCTCATGAACATTAGAATCATTACCAAGAAACGAAAGTACCTGGTAATTTAATTGGCGTGCGCGAGCTCTAGTAATTGGTCCAGTATGTATAGCAGCAGGGCCTGTGGGTGTAACAATGGTATTGATGTCCTCATCATCCTCCCCTTCTTGAAATGAAGTCGTCCTCGACGGAAGCTCATCTTCCTCACCCAAATAAGGCTTCAAATCTGCAATGTTAAAAGTGGGACTAACCCCAAAATCTGCAGGCAGCTCAAGTTTATATGCATTATCATTTATTTTCTCTAACACCTTAAAAGGACCATCAGCACGTGGCATTAGCTTTGATTTGCGCAAATCAGGAAATCTATCCTTACGCAAATGTAACCAAACAAGATCTCCAGGTGCAAACACAACATGTTTTCTACCCTTATCTCCAGCAAGTTTATATTTAGCATTCATACGCTCAATGTTTTCCTTAGTTAACTCATGCATTTTTAATATCAATTCAGCACGTTGTTTAGCATCAAAATTAACCTTCTCCGAAGATGGAAGAGGCAACAAATCAATAGGTGCACGAGGTAGGAAACCATACACAATTTCAAAAGGGCACATCTTAGTAGTAGAATGCAATGAACGATTATAAGCAAACTCAATATGAGGCAAGCATTCTTCCCACATTTTCTTATTATTCTTCAAAACAGCCCTAAGCATAGTAGACAATGTTCTATTGACTACTTCAGTTTGTCCATCAGTTTGGGGGTGACAAGTAGTACTAAAAAGCAGTTTAGTCCCCAACTTAGCCCATAAACATCCCCAAAAGTGGCTAAGAAATTTAGTATCACGATCTGAAACAATAGTATTTGGCACACCATGCAAGCGAATAATTTCACGAAAGAACAAATCAGCAACATTAACAGCATCATCGCTTTTATGACATGGTATAAAGTGTGCCATTTTCGAGAATCTATCCACGACAACAAATATGCTATGCCTCCCCTTCTTTGTTCGAGGTAAACCTAAAAGAAAGTCCATAGATATATCCTCCCAAGGAACACTAGGTACAGGCAAAGGCATATATAAACCATGAGGATTGAGTCGTGACTTAGCTTTTTGACATGTAGTGCAGCGAGCAACAAAACGCTCAACATCCCGTCTCATCTTTGGCCAAAAGAAATGTGTAGCAAGTACGTCCTCCGTCTTCTTCACGCCAAAGTGTCCCATTAATCCTCCTCCATGCGCCTCCTGCAACAACAAAAGACGAAGAGAGCTAGCTGGAATGCATAGCTTGTTAGCACGGAACACAAATCCATCATTAACGACAAACTTGTTCCAGGTTCTTCCTTCTTTACAATTCTGCAATACATCTTTAAAATCAGCATCATGCACATATTGATCTTTGATGGTCTCCAAACCAAATATTTTGAAGTCAAGTTGTGAAAGCATAGTATAGCGACGAGACAATGCATCAGCAATAACTTTTTCTTTACCCTTCTTGTGTTTAATGACATAAGGGAAAGTTTCAATGAATTCAACCCATTTAGCATGTCTACGATTCAGTTTAGCTTGACTTTTAATATGTTTCAAAGATTCATGATCAGAATGTATAACAAATTCTTTGGGCCATAAATAATGTTGCCATGTTTCTAAAGTCCGAACAAGAGCATATAGTTCTTTATCATAAGTAGAATAATTCAGACTAGGCCCACTCAATTTTTCAGAAAAGTATGCAACAGGTTTGCCATCTTGTAATAACACACCTCCTAATCCAATGCCACTAGCATCACATTCAAGCTCAAAAGTCTTATTAAAATCAGGAAGTTGGAGTAAAGGAGCATGTGTCAACTTATCTTTCAATACCGTGAAGGCTTCTTCCTGTGCGGTACCCCAAACAAAAGGCACATCCTTCTTTGTAAGCTCGTTGAGAGGTGCAGCAATGGTGCTAAAATCTCTCACAAAACACCTATGGAAACCAGCGAGTCCAAGAAAACTCCGCACTTGTGTGACCGTTTTGGGCTGCGGCCAACTCTCAATAGCTTCAATCTTGGCTTTATCAACTTCAATTCCCTGTGGAGTAACAACATAGCCAAGAAAAGATACCCGGTCGGTGCAAAAGGTGCACTTCCCAAGGTTACCAAACAAACGTGCATCACGTAGAGCAATAAAAACAGCACGTAAATGTTCCAAATGTTCTTCCAAAGATTTGCTATAAATCAGTATATCATCAAAATAGACCACCACAAATCGTCCAATGAAAGCACGTAAAACTTCGTTCATTAGTCTCATGAAAGTACTAGGTGCATTAGTTAACCCAAAAGGCATGACTAACCACTCATATAAACCAAACTTAGTTTTAAATGCAGTTTTCCATTCATCTCCCAATTTCATACGAATTTGATGGTATCCACTACGCAAATCAACTTTGGAGAATATTGTAGAGCCACTCAATTCATCAAGCATATCATCGAGCCTAGGAATAGGATGACGATAACGAATAGTAATATTATTAATGCCTCTACAATCAACACACATACGCGACGTACCATCCTTTTTAGGCACGAGTATAATAGGAACAGCACAAGGACTAAGAGATTCGCGTATATAACCTTTGTCGAGCAGCTCCTGTACTTGACGCATAATCTCCTTCGTCTCCTCTGGATTGGTACGGTATGGTGCACGGTTGGGTAGCGATGCACCGGGAATTAAGTCAATTTGATGCAATCTGAATATTGCGAATATATATGAAGTATTGATAGTGGTGGGAATCCGTAAGCGGTCTTGGTCTGGTCGTTGGACAAAAGGATGAATAGATCTAACTTTTTTGTGGCTTTTTCTTGGACAATAGGTAAGAAAATAAATCTAATCTAGGGGAAACTGGAAATTCTCACCGAGCAACCTGAAAACTGATACCACTTGATAGAGGCAAAGGTGTCCCGTCTTTCGATGAGATGATGAATATCGCTTTGATGGAAGTCGACTTTGACGATCCGACTACGAACGTGCGAGGACGTCGCGCCTTAGCAATCGCTAAACCAACTCCGAGAGGTTATCGACCACGCCGGAGCACGATCAACCTGACCACGAGGGTCTGTTTCCTGCGAGCAAACGAAGAACAGGCAAGAAACTGAGATTGCAATCTGGATATTGCGAATATAAGATGAAAGCTTTATTGATCAAGGTGGGGTTCTGTGACGCCTTTGTCTGGTCGCTGAACACAAACGAAGTACGCGAAGTTGCAGCTATGGCGAACTTTTAATCTAAACAAAACCCAAAGTCTAAACGACGCCCTAAGGGCTGTATATATGGAGGAAGAGGGGGGAATTTCGTGGCCCTTGAGAAAGGGGTCCGAAACCAACCCTATCTCTTGTTTCCCCACACATACGGACTCTAAAAACAGCCTATACTTATGTATTTCGAAATTACATGGGCCTGGCCCAATAATAAGGTGACGCAGCACCTAGAATAGCCTCTGGACGAAAGTTATGAAGTAGCATCTTGTATATTTCGTCCAAGGCTTCATGCACGCATTATGGTGGCTTCAACGCCCTGAAATCATCACTTGTAACTCCGTTCTTGTTCCCCATGCGCATGCCATCATCTCCATGCTTGTTCTTGCTCCAATGTTCATCCTTCTCAAAGCTAGGCCCTTCATTTGTAAGCAAAACAAATGTATCCAATTTAGGCAGCATCATATTCTCATGAACATTAGAATCATTAGCAAGAAACGAAAGTACCTGGTAATTTAATTGGCGTGCGCGAGCTCTAGTAATTGGTCCAGTATGTATAGCAGCAGGGCCTGTGGGTGTAATAATTGTATTGATGTCCTCATCATCCTCCCCTTCTTGAAATGAAGTCGTCCTCGACGGAAGCTCATCTTCCTCACCCAAATAATGCTTCAAATCTGCAATATTAAAAGTGGGACTAACCCCAAAATCTGCAGGCAGCTCAAGTTTATATGCATTATCATTTATTTTCTCTAACACCTTAAAAGGACCATCAGCACGTGGCATTAGCTTTGATTTGCGCAAATCAGGAAATCTATCCTTACGCAAATGTAACCAAACAAGATCTCCAGGTGCAAACACAACATGTTTTCTACCCTTATCTCCAGCAAGTTTATATTTAGCATTCATACGCTCAATGTTTTCCTTAGTTAACTCATGCATTTTTAATATCAATTCAGCACGTTGTTTAGCATCAAAATTAACCTTCTCCGAAGATGGAAGAGGCAACAAATCAATAGGTGCACGAGGTAGGAAACCATACACAATTTCAAAAGGGCACATCTTAGTAGTAGAATGCAATGAACGATTATAAGCAAACTCAATATGAGGCAAGCAGTCTTCCCACATTTTCTTATTATTCTTCAAAACAGCCCTAAGCATAGTAGACAATGTTCTATTGACTACTTCAGTTTGTCCATCAGTTTGGGGGTGACAAGTAGTACTAAAAAGCAGTTTAGTCCCCAACTTAGCCCATAAACATCTCCAAAAGTGGCTAAGAAATTTAGTATCACGATCTGAAACAATAGTATTTGGCACACCATGCAAGCGAATAATTTCACGAAAGAACAAATCAGCAACATTAACAGCATCATCGCTTTTATGACATGGTATAAAGTGCGCCATTTTCGAGAATCTATCCACGACAACAAATATGCTATCCCTCCCCTTCTTTGTTCGAGGTAAACCTAAAACAAAATCCATAGATATATCCTCCCAAGGAACACTAGGTACAGGCAAAGGCATATATAAACCATGAGGATTGAGTCGTGACTTAGCTTTTTGACATGTAGTGCAGCGAGCAACAAAACGCTCAACATCCCGTCTCATCTTTGGCCAAAAGAAATGTGTAGCAAGTACGTCCTCCGTCTTCTTCACGCCAAAGTGTCCCATTAATCCTCCTCCATGCGCCTCCTGCAACAACAAAAGACGAAGAGAGCTAGCTGGAATGCATAGCTTGTTAGCACGGAACACAAATCCATCATTAACGACAAACTTGTTCCAGGTTCTTCCTTCTTTACAATTCTGCAATACATCTTTAAAATCAGCATCATGCACATATTGATCTTTGATGGTCTCCAAACCAAATATTTTGAAGTCAAGTTGTGAAAGCATAGTATAGTGACGAGACAATGCATCAGCAATAACATTTTCTTTACCCTTCTTGTGTTTAATGACATAAGGGAAAGTTTCAATGAATTCAACCCATTTAGCATGTCTACGATTCAGTTTAGCTTGACTTTTAATATGTTTCAAAGATTCATGATCAGAATGTATAACAAATTCTTTGGGCCATAAATAATGTTGCCATGTTTCTAAAGTCCGAACAAGAGCATATAGTTCTTTATCATAAGTAGAATAATTCAGACTAGGCCCACTCAATTTTTCAGAAAAGTATGCAACAGGTTTGCCATCTTGTAATAACACACCTCCTAATCCAATTCCACTAGCATCACATTCAAGCTCAAAAGTCTTATTAAAATCAGGAAGTTGGAGTAAAGGAGCATGTGTCAACTTATCTTTCAATACCGTGAACGCTTCTTCCTGTGCGGTACCCCAAACAAAAGGCACATCCTTCTTTGTAAGCTCGTTGAGAGGTGCAGCAATGGTGCTAAAATCTCTCACAAAACGCCTATAGAAACCAGCGAGTCCAAGAAAACTCCGCACTTGTGTGACTGTTTTGGGCTGCGGCCAACTCTCAATAGCTTCAATCTTGGCTTTATCAACTTCAATTCCCTGTGAAGTAACAACATAGCCAAGTAAAGATACTCGGTCGGTGCAAAAGGTGCACTTCCCAAGGTTACCAAACAAACGTGCATCACGTAGAGCAATAAAAACAGCACATAAATGTTCCAAATGTTCTTCCAAAGATTTGCTATAAATCAGTATATCATCAAAATAGACTACCACAAATCGTCCAATGAAAGCACGTAAAACTTCGTTCATTTGTCTCATGAAAGTACTAGGTGCATTAGTTAACCCAAAAGGCATGACTAACCACTCATATAAACCAAACTTAGTTTTAAATGCAGTTTTCCATTCATCTCCCAATTTCATACGAATTTGATGGTATCCACTACGCAAATCAACTTTGGAGAATATTGTAGAGCCACTCAATTCATCAAGCATATCATCTAGCCTAGGAATAGGATGACGATAACGAATAGTAATATTATTAATGCCTCTACAATCAACACACATATGCGACGTACCATCCTTTTTAGGCACTAGTATAATAGGAACATCACAAGGACTAAGAGATTCGCGTATATAACCTTTGTCGAGCAGCTCCTGTACTTGACGCATAATCTGATAGAGGCAAAGGTGTCCCGATCTTTCGATGAGATGATAACTATCGATTTGGTGGAGACGACTTTGACGATCCGACTACAAACGTGCACGACGTTGCGCCTTATCAATCGCTAAACCAATCTCCTGAGGTTACTGACGATGCCGGAAGCACGATCAGCCTGACCACGAAGGTCTATTCCTGCAAGCAATCGAAGAACGAGCAAGAATATGATAATGCAATCTGAATATTGCGAATATATATGAAGTATTGATAGTGGTGGGAATCCGTAAGCGGTCTTGGTCTGGTCGTTGGACACAAACGAAGTACACGAAGTTGCAATGGCGAACTTTTAACTAAACAAATTCCAGGGAAAAAGCTACTAGATGGATCTACTTATATAGGAGCAAGGGGTGGCGGCCAAGGAGGTGGGAGGACGTCCCAAGGCAGCCTAAAACCAACCCTAGGTCGTACAAGGCTCATGGGCCCAAGTGGAGGTGATGCAACACCTTTGGACTTGTAGTTTGACTCGGATTCTGGTGCAACGTCAGATTGTTTCGACCATAACTCAATGCTCCGGACGATCTTAAAGGTGAATCCAATTGGGTTGGAAAGAGCACGAAATTTAGTTTCCAACAAAAAAAGAATCACCCAATTCGGAGTCCGTATGAAAAAGTTGTTGGCGTTTTGAGTCAGGTATGTCTGTGCAGTCCGAATCTGAATCCAGAACGTGAGAGACTTGGACTCTATCTTCTCTTGGCCCAAAAGTGACGTGAGAGGACTTTTTGAACAGAACCTAAACTTCTCCTTTTGCCTTATCTTCATATGTGGATTGTACAAATGTCCCATACACCTGCAATTAGACAAAACACAAAAGTGTGTGAAGTATTTTTGTTCTGGATAACATAAATAGATTATTGAATAGTTTACACTAGAAATCACCTGACAAATATGCATGTATGCAATATTTTTGGTCGTATCAAAGGTAGTCATGTCCTCATCATCCTCCCCTTCTTGAAAACAAAGCCGTCCTCGGCGTTGCTTAATCTGAAATGTGGCTAACAAAAGAGACAAGGTGTACATGTTGTATATGTATATGTCATCCATTTTTACTTCCCGTGGATTTTGCACATATGACACATGTATACATGAGTAACTTTCATAGTTAATAAAATATAAAGCCAAAATATTATCACAAGAAGTAGAAGGCATGAAAGTATTGCAACTCAGTTTGCACATATAAGTGAAGCTCTTATTCATATGAAAAGATTGACAATATTCATCATTAAACCATCCCAACATTGATGAACCATCACCAAGATTAGAGGTCATATCAAAATGATTAAACATTGGCACAATTATTTTCAAACATATTTGATCCAAATCTGATTTATTCCCTGATTCACTTGATTCTTTTGCATCGATAGTTAATTCAATGGGCTCACTCAAAATTGTTTGATCACATGGCAAAGTCAAATCATCAACATAGTCCTCTAAGGTAGCTGGTGTGATCAAAGTAGTGGGTAGCTCACCGCATGGTGCACTTAAATTGACAACACATTCATCATACTCATGTGGAAGTGGAAGATTAGTACCTTTGTCATTACCTCTTATGATCAACTCAGATGAGGTTGGCACTCTCGGTGATGATGTGTCACATGGTGAAGGTGATGTAGTCCTCACAACAACGGATGTGGTTGTCATAGTATGCTTAGTAGTTGAAGGGACAACCGTATCAACTCTTGGAATGTGCATCTCGCGCTTGTTCTCCTTGTGCGCAACACGTCGTTTTATTTCCTGTTCCGCTTTGCAAGCAAGATGAAACAAATGGTCCATAGGATAACACTCTTCATGTATTAGTATCTCCTGAATGTCACGATTTAATCCTCCCCAAAATCTATCCATAAAATCTTCTTCACTTTCTTCTAAAGAGGAATGCGGCAAGGTAGTTTGTAAAGTATCATAATATTTCGTTACGGTGTCACTACCTTGTTTTAAATGTTGCAACTTTGTAATCATGTCACGAGTATAATAAGCGGGAACGAATGTATGTCGCATGGCAAGTTTCAAATCATCCCAAGTAGTAGGTATATCATTAGGGTGTAACCGACAATATTCACTCCACCAAACTACAGCATAACCAGTGAAAGAACCAACCGCAACCTTAACTTTTTTACGGACATCAAAATTATTGGAAGTAAATATATTATTTAGGTCAAACTCCCATTCAATATATAAAGCAGGTCTAAAACGGCCATTAAATGGTGGTATAGAAACATTAACCTGATCATGTGCATTTGGATGTTTGTGCACCTCTCGTGACGGTTGTGGTATTTGCATAGGTGATGGCACATCTCCCACGATCGACAAACCCCATGAATTGACTCTAGATCCTGTCATGATTAGTAGAAACAAGAAACAAAATTCAAGAATAATGTTCCTATGAACTACTAGGATGTGGTGGTAAAGCGCTCATAGTAAAGCAAATATCAATATCTTACAAGTTCTTACCAAGCAGCAGGTGGTGACAGGCAACCAGCGGTGTCAAATAACTCCAAAGATTGAGTAAAGCGATTGCCAGGGGAACGTACGTATACACGGTGTAGAAATATGTGGAGCTGGGTTGGCTATATATGGTAGCAAAATATTAGCAATAATCAATTCAGAGATGCAATGTTGAATAAACGCTCAACGACGGTACTGTGCTGGTCCTAGGCTAGACCGGACTAGAGACGCGAGCCTAGAACACTAATGAGGTCACGGCGTAGCACAACTAGCATCAATGAAGGATACTAAGTAGCTCTGGACAGCAAGATATAAGTGAAGATCACAACGGCAGTAAAGATAATGATGAAAAACAACTGCCAAGCAGGATATACAACAACTCTGTCCAACTTTCCTCTTGAAAAGTTTGTGCCAATTTTCTGATAAGTTTTTTCAAAGAATGCTACTAACTCAAGCTTTCCAATGCAAAAAGAATCACTCAATTCCGAGTTGATATGAGGAGTGAAAGAATTCTGAAACTGGCTTGAAAAACTGGAATAAGCTGTGTCCGCGAACTTCGGAGGGCAAAAAGACCTATTTAGAAGACGATTTTGAGGTGTCAAATATTGAACTAGTCTCTGCAACTATTTAGATGCGGCTCGTCGCTAGCTTTCATTTGAGTACTCGCGGAGTCAAAACGGACTTCGTATGAGGAAGGTATGCCTGTTTTACTAAACAGTGCACAAAACAGATTCCAATCCGAATTCAACTACGAGATTGAGTCTAGATAGATCCGAATTTTGTTTTTTTCTTCTCTCTTTTTTTTTCCTCACACTTTTTTTCTTTCTCTTTTTTTTCTGACTTCTTTTTCTTTTTTTTCTCTCTTTTTTTTCTCTGTCTTTTTTTTTCTCTCCCTCTTTCCAAGACAAACTAGATAAGATGCAGATTGGATCAAGCGAAGATGTGAACGACCTCAACTATGATTGTGACAATGAACTATGGGTAGCACATGGTGGAATTTGATGGATGGTGTGGTGGACAGCAGAAGGGATAACGATGCAGCGGCGACGTGACTAATGTGAACAGAACTCGAAACTCTAAACGAACTAGACCCTAAGACCAGCAACTCGACACGACGATGCAACCGATAATTCAATAATGCAAACAATGAATAGAAAATTGCAAAGGCTCAGACTGGCTTGGACAAAAGGATGAATAGATCTAACTTTTTTGTGGCTTTTTCTTGGACAATAGGTAAGAAAATAAATCTAATCTAGGGGAAACTGGAAATTCTCACCGAGCAACCTGAAAACTGATACCACTTGATAGAGGCGAGGGTGTCCCGATCTTTCGATGAGATGATAACTATCATTTGGTGGAGTCGACTTTGACGATCCGACTACAGACGTGCACGACGTTGCGCCTTAGCAATCGCTAAACCAATCTCCTGAGGTTACTGACGATGCCGGAAGCACGATCAGCCTGACCACGAAGGTCTATTCCTGCAAGCAATCGAAAAACGAGCAAGAATATGATAATGCAATCTGAATATTGCAAATATATATGAAGTATTGATAATGGTGGAGATCCGTAAGCGGTCTTGGTCTGGTCGTTGGACACAAACAAAGTACACGAAGTTGCAATGGCTAACTTTTAACTAAACAAATCCCAAGGAAAAAGCTACTAGATGGATCTACTTATATAGGAGCAAGGGGTGGCGGCCAAGGAGGTGGGAGGACGTCCCAAGGCATCCTAAAACCAACCCTAGGTCGTACAAGGCTCATGGGCCCAAGTGGAGGTGATGCAACACCTTTGGACTTGTTGTTTGACTCGGATTCTGGTGCAACGTCAGATTGTTTCGACCATAACTCAATGCTCCGGACGAATTTAAAGGTGAATCCAATTGGGTTGGAAAGAGCACGAAATCTAGTTTCCAACAAAAAAAGAATCACCCAATTCGGAGTCCGTATGAAAAAGTTGTTGGCGTTTTGAGTCAGGTATGTCTGTGCAGTCCGAATCTGAATCCAGAACGTGAGAGACTTGGACTCTATCTTCTCTTGGCCCAAAAGTGACGTGAGAGGACTTTTTGAACAGAACCTAAACTTCTCCTTTTGCCTTATCTTCATATGTGGATTGTACAAATGTCCCATACACCTGCAATTAGACAAAACACAAAAGTGTGTGAAGTATTTTTGTTCTGAATAACATAAATAGATTATTGAATAGTTTGCACTAGAAATCACCTGACAAATATGCATGTATGCAATATTTTTGGTCGTATCCAAGGTAGTCATGTCCTCATCATCCTCCCCTTCTTGAAAACAAAGCCGTCCTCGGCGTTGCTTAATCTGAAATGTGGCTAACAAAAGAGACAAGGTGTACATGTTGTATATGTATATGTCATCCATTTTTACTTCCCGTGGATTTTGCACATATGACACATGTATACATGAGTAACTTTCATAGTTAATAAAATATAAAGCCAAAATATTATCACAAGAAGTAGAAGGCATGAAAGTATTGCAACTCAGTTTGCACATATAAGTGAAGCTCTTATTCATATGAAAAGATTGACAATATTCATCATTAAACCATCTCAACATTGATGAACCATCACCAAGATTAGAGGTCATATCAAAATGATTAAACATTGGCACAATTATTTTCAAACATATTTGATCCAAATCTGATTTATTCCCTGATTCACTTGATTCTTTTGCATCGATAGTTAATTCAATGGGCTCACTCAAAATTGTTTGATCACATGGCAAAGTCAAATCATCAACATAGTCCTCTAAGGTAGCTGGTGTGATCAAAGTAGTGGGTAGCTCACCGCATGGTGCACTTAAATTGACAAGACATTCATCATACTCATGTGGAAGTGGAAGATTAGTACCTTTGTCATTACCTCTTATGATCAACTCAGATGAGGTAGGCACTCTCGGTGATGATGTGTCACATGGTGGAGGTGATGTAGTCCTCACAACAACGGATGTGGTTGTCATAGTATGCTTAGTAGTTGAAGGGACAACCGTATCAACTCTTGGAATGTGCATCTCGCGCTTGTTCTCCTTGTGCGCAACACGTCGTTTTATTTCCTGTTCCGCTTTGCAAGCAAGATGAAACAAATGGTCCATAGGATAACACTCTTCATGTATTAGTATCTCCTGAATGTCACGATTTAATCCTCCCCAAAATCTATCCATAAAATCTTCTTCACTTTCTTCTAAAGAGGAATGCGGCAAGGTAGTTTGTAAAGTATCATAATATTTCGTTACGGTGTCACTACCTTGTTTTAAATGTTGCAACTTTGTAATCATGTCACGAGTATAATAAGCGGGAACGAATGTATGTCGCATGGCAAGTTTCAAATCATCCCAAGTAGTAGGTATATCATTAGGGTGTAACCGACAATATTCACTCCACCAAACTACAGCAAAACCAGTGAAAGAACCAACCGCAACCTTAACTTTTTTACGTACATCAAAATTATTGGAAGCAAATATATTATTTAGGTCAAACTCCCATTCAATATATAAAGCAGGTCTAAAACGGCCATTAAATGGTGGTATAGAAACATTAACCTGATCATGTGCATTTGGATGTTTGTGCACCTCTCGTGACGGTTGTGGTATTTGCATAGGTGATGGCACATCTCCCACGATCGACAAACCCCATGAATTGACTCTAGATCCTGTCATGATTAGTAGAAACAAGAAACAAAATTCAAGAATAATGTTCCTATGAACTACTAGGATGTGGTGGTAAAGCGCTCATAGTAAAGCAAATATCAATATCTTACAAGTTCTTACCAAGCAGCAGGTGGTGACAGGCAACCAGCGGTGTCAAATAACTCCAAAGATTGAGTAAAGCGATTGCCAGGGGAACGTACGTATACACGGTGTAGAAATATGTGGAGCTGGGTTGGCTATATATGGTAGCAAAATATTAGCAATAATCAATTCAGAGATGCAATGTTGAATAAACGCTCAACGACGGTACTGTGCTGGTCCTAGGCTAGACCGGACTAGAGACGCGAGCCTAGAACACTAATGAGGTCACGGCGTAGCACAACTAGCATCAATGAAGGATACTAAGTAGCTCTGGACAGCAAGATATAAGTGAAGATCACAACGGCAGTAAAGATAATGATGAAAAACAACTGCCAAGCAGGATATACAACAACTCTGTCCAACTTTCCTCTTGAAAAGTTTGTGCCAATTTTCTGATAAGTTTTTTCAAAGAATGCTACTAACTCAAGCTTTCCAATGCAAAAAGAATCACTCAATTCCGAGTTGATATGAGGAGTGAAAGAATTCTGAAACTGGCTTGAAAAACTGGAATAAGCTGTGTCCGCGAACTTCGGAGGGCAAAAAGACCTATTTAGAAGACGATTTTGAGGTGTCAAATATTGAACTAGTCTCTGCAACTATTTAGATGCGGCTCGTCGCTAGCTTTCATTTGAGTACTCGTGGAGTCAAAACGGACTTCGTATGAGGAAGGTATGCCTGTTTTACTAAACAGTGCACAAAACAGATTCCAATCCGAATTCAACTACGAGATTGAGTCTAGATAGATCCGAATTTTGTTTTTTTTCTTCTCTCTTTTTTTTCCTCACACTTTTTTTCTTTCTCTTTTTTTTCTGACTTCTTTTTCTTTTTTTTCTCTCTTTTTTTTCTCTGTCTTTTTTTTCTCTCCCTCTTTCCAAAACAAACTAGATAAGATGCAGATTGGATCAAGCGAAGATGTGAACGACCTCAACTATGATTGTGACAATGAACTATGGGTAGCACATGGTGGAATTTGATGGATGTTATGGTGGACAGCAGAAGGGATAACGATGCAGCGGCGACGTGACTAATGTGAACAGAACTCGAAACTCTAAATGAACTAGACCCTAAGACCAGCAACTCGACACGACGATGCAACCGATAATTCAATAATGCAAACAATGAATAGAAAATTGCAAAGGCTCAGACTGGCTTGGACAAAAGGATGAATAGATCTAACTTTTTTGTGGCTTTTTCTTGGACAATAGGTAAGAAAATAAATCTAATCTAGGGGAAACTGGAAATTCTCACTGAGCAACCTGAAAACTGATACCACTTGATAGAGGCAAAGGTGTCCCGATCTTTCGATGAGATGATAACTATCGATTTGGTGGAGACGACTTTGACGATCCGACTACAAACGTGCACGACGTTGCGCCTTATCAATCGCTAAACCAATCTCCTGAGGTTACTGACGATGCCGGAAGCACGATCAGCCTGACCACGAAGGTCTATTCCTGCAAGCAATCGAAGAACGGGCAAGAATATGATAATGCAATCTGAATATTGCGAATATATATGAAGTATTGATAGTGGTAGGGAATCCGTAAGCGGTCTTGGTCTGGTCGTTGGACAAAAACGAAGTACACGAAGTTGCAATGGCTAACTTTTAACTAAACAAATTCCAAGGAAAAAGCTACTAGATGGATCTACTTATATAGGAGCAAGGGGTGGCGGCCAAGGAGGTGGGAGGACGTCCCAAGGCAGCCTAAAACCAACCCTAGGTCGTACAAGGCTCATGGGCCCAAGTGGAGGTGATGCAACACCTTTGGACTTGTAGTTTGACTCGGATTCTGGTGCAATGTCAGATTGTTTCGACCATAACTCAATGCTCCGGACGGATTTAAAGGTGAATCCAATTGGGTTGGAAAGAGCACGAAATCTAGTTTCCAACAAAAAAAGAATCACCCAATTCGGAGTCCGTATGAAAAAGTTGTTGGCGTTTTGAGTCAGGTATGTCTGTGCAGTCCGAATCTGAATCCAGAACGTGAGATACTTGGACTCTATCTTCTCTTGGCCCAAAAGTGACGTGAGAGGACTTTTTGAACAGAACCTAAACTTCTCCTTTTGCCTTATCTTCATATGTGGATTGTACAAATGTCCCATACACCTGCAATTAGACAAAACACAAAAGTGTGTGAAGTATTTTTGTTCTGGATAACATAAATAGATTATTGAATAGTTTGCACTAGAAATCACCTGACAAATATGCATGTATGCAATATTTTTGGTCGTATCCAAGGTAGTCATGTCCTCATCATAATCTCCTTCGTCTCCTCTGGATTGGTACGGTATGTTGCACGGTTGGGTAGCGATGCACCGGGAACTAAGTCAATTTGATGCTCAATCCCTCGAATAGGTGGTAATCCCGGTGGCACGTCTTGTGGAAAGACGTCAGCGAACTCCTGCAAAATGTTAGTGACAGCAGGGGGCAAAGAGGAAGGCACGTCCTCGAATGAAAATAATGCCTCTTTGCACACAAAAGCATAGCAAACAGATTTGCTGAAATCTAGCTCATCAATATCAGATTTTGTGGCAAGTAAACATGCACTTTTCAATTTAATTTCAGAAACAATACTAGATGGTTTATTATTAGGTTTCATTCGTTGCTCAAATTCATTTGCCACAATCTGATTGTCACTCTTATTTTTCTCCTGTTTTGCTTTATTAGCTCTATTAATGTCATCTTTCAAAATGGAATCAGGAGTCATAGGAAGCAAAGTAATATTTTTATCCTTATGAACAAGAGTATACTGATTGTTTCTACCATGGTGTACAGAATTTTTATCAAATTGCCATGGTCTACCTAGTAATAAGGAACATGCTTGCATGGGTACCACATCACAATCAACATAATCAGCATATGTAGAGATACTAAAATGCACACGAACAGTACGTGTTACCTTAACCTTGCCGCTGTTGTTGAACCATTGGATGTAGTAAGGATGTGGATGTGGTCTTGTGGTGAGAGATAGCTTCTCCATCATCTCGATGCTAGCCAAGTTGTTACAGCTCCCTCCATCTATGATGACGCGAACAGAACGTTCCTTCACAACTCCCTTTGTATGGAACAAATTATGCCTCTGATTTTGCTCTGCTTGTGTGACCCGCACACTCAAAACACGTTGAGCAACTAAACATTCATACCTGTCAGCGTCTTCAGGAGCCATGTATTGCGTCTCATTTTCAGAATCATCTCCACCATGTTCTTCACGGGTAATAAGAGCCAAAGTCTCCTCATCATAGTCACTAGCGGACTCATACCCACCATCCTCAGTAGCAATCATTACACGCTGAGATTTGCATTCTCTCGCAAAATGTCCTCTTCCCTTACAACGACGACAAATAATATCACTTGTGTGCCCTGTCGATGCCATGGAAGAAGAAGAGCTCTGCGCAGGCCCGGCAGGTGTGCTCTTGGCAGAGAGTGGTGGTTGTGCCTGCTTTCTTGTATCACGGCTGGAGGTGGCACCTGATGGAGGTGATGGTGAAGTGGAAGTAGAAGATGCACGCGGTGTCCATGATGAAGGTCGACCTGCAGAAAAGTTAGTTCACGCCAATGCCTGTCGATCCTGCACTTCACGTTCAGCTTTACAAGCAAGATGGAATAAACGAGTGATATTATTATAATCCTTATACTCTAGAATGGTCTGAATCTCTTTATTTAATCCACCCATAAAACGTGCAAGCATAGCTTCATTCTCCTTAACAATACCACATCTAATCATGCCAGTTTGTAATTCCTGATAATATTCTTCTACAGAATTTTTCCCTTGTCTTAAACGCTGCAATTTTTGAAGTAATTCACGTTGATAATATGGTGGAACCCAACGAGTACGCATAGCAGTTTTCAAAGCAGCCCAAGTAGCTGGAACAGGATATAATCTATAATGTTCAGACCACCAAACACATACAAAGCTAGTGAAAGCACAAACAGCAGCAGGAACACGTCAGTCCTCAGGATATTGTAAACATGTAAATCGTTGTTCAGTTTCTAACTCCCAAGTAAGATATATATCAGGAACATATCTACCCTCAAATGGTGGAATATTCAATTTCAGTTTAGGGAGATGGTCATGATCTCGTACCTGAGGTGGTGGTGCCGGCCTACCGTTGCGAATATATACCTGAGGTCGACCTGCTAGTGGTGGTGCTGGTGGCTGCACGTAGTTCTGATTTTGATCAACCTCATCCTCATAATCGCCCGCATAATCGTCATCCTCCTCAGCCGCCGTAGGAGCAGGAGCCAAAGAAGCATCAACAGTAGGTGCAGCAGCACCCGAATTTTGACCAGTCTCAATTGGAACGCGCTGTGCCCGTCCCACTTGATTTGTAAGGCGGCGTTGGAGATGTGGTTGTTGTTGTTGTAGAGGTGCGACATGTGCAGCCGGTGGTGGTTGGGGAAGACGCTTGAGTAATTCAGTAAACTTGTTATCCAGCTTTGTCTCGAACGACTTCTCCACGGCATCTATCTTCTCCATAGCCTCTTCAAATCTGTTTAGCACATCTCCCACCTGGCCACTCATCATTTGCTGAAATTTATCATGCAACTCCTTGTTCGTCATGTTCTCCCAATCAGTCTCATCGGCTTGTGAACCTGCCATGGTTAGCAGCAATAGAAACACAAAAGAATATGATCCTGCAGACTACTAGAAGTGGTGGTGATGGTGGTGTGTCACAAAACCTTCAAGCGAATCTCAAATTCTTACCAGTTCTTACCCAGCAGCAGGTGGTGATCGGCAACCGTTGTAGTCAAAAACTCTCAAAGCTTGGATATAGCGATTACCAGGGAGAGTCAAACGCACGATGTAGACTTATGTGGAGCTGGGAAGGCTTATAATATTGTAGCAAAATGGTAAGCAATAATCAATTCAGAGATGCAAAGTTGAATAAACGCTCAACGACGGTACTGTGCTGGTCCTAGGCTAGACCGTGCTAGAGACGCGAGCCTAGAACACTAACAAAATCACGACGCTGCACGTAAACAAGGGAAAAGCACACTTTGAAAATTTTGTTCTCTCTTTTTTTTGCGCTCTCTTTTTTTTTGCGCTCCTCTTTTTTTTTGCGAAAAATCACTATAATGGCGAGTGTCTCAAAACTCTTCCCAGGTCAAACTGACAGGATGGGCACAAAATTTTTTGACTATTTTTTTTCGGAAATCAGGGCAGCGACGACGAAAAAGTGCGACAAAAAATCACTATGATGGCGAGTGTCTCAAAACACTACCCGGGGCCTAAAAATAGGATAGGGAAAAAATATTTTTGGTTGCCGAAATTTTGGCCTAAAAACTGCCCGGGGGTCTCCAGATTTTGTTAGTGTGGATCTCTTAGGCAAGGAAACACGAAACGGAAAATATATGGATCTCTAAAACCAACCGAATATGAAAAGAACTCGGATTGGTGGTGGATATATGGCGGTAGGATATGGCAGCGGTGGTGGTATATGGTACGGATCGGTGGTATATGGATACGGATTGGTGGTGGTATATAGATACGGATTCAGAGCGGTGGCGGATAAGCAATGGTGGTAGATGGCAAGGCGATGATGATGGTGCGGCGGCGGCGTGACAACTTATGACCAGAACTCGAAACTCTAAAAGACTAGACTCTAAGACCAGCAACTTGACACGACGATGCAACCGCAAATTCAACAAAGCAAAAACCCTAAAAAAGATTATGCAAAGGCTCAGATTGGTTCGGATATGATGAACTAACCCTAATTTTTTTTGTGGCTTTTTCGTGGACTGTAGGTATGAAGAACAGACTCGATCTAAACTACGAAAAACTGTAAAATCTCACCGAGCAACCTGGAAATCTGATACCACTTGATAAAGGCAAAGGTGTCCCGTCTTTCGATGAGATGATGAATATCGCTTTGATGGATGTCGACTTTGACGATCCGACTACGAACGTGCGAGGACGTCGCGCCTTAGCAATCGCTAAACCAACTCCGAGAGGTTATCGACCACGCCAGAGCACGATCAACCTGACCACGAGGGTCTGTTTCCTGCGAGCAAACGAAGAACAAGCAAGAAACTGAGATTGCAATCTGGATATTGCGAATATAAGATGAAAGCTTTATTGATCAAGGTGGAGTTCTGTGACGCCTTTCTCTGGTCGCTGAACACAAACGAAGTACGCGAAGTTGCAGCTATGGCGAACTTTTAATCTAAACAAAACCCCAAAGTCTAAACGACGCCCTAAGGGCTGTATATATGGAGGAAGAGGGGGGAATTTCGTGGCCCTTGAGGAAGGGGTCCGAAACCAACCCTATCTCTTGTTTCCCCACACATACGGACTCTAAAAACAGCCTATACTTATGTATTTCGAAATTACATGGGCCTGGCCCAATAATAAGGTGACGCAGCACCTAGAATAGCCTCTGGACGAAAGTTATGAAGTAGCATCTTGTATATTTCGTCCAAGGCTTCATGCACGCATTATGGTGGCTTCAACGTCCTGAAATCATCACTTGTAACTCCGTTCTTGTTCCCCATGCGCATGCCATCATCTCCATGCTTGTTCTTGCTCCAATGTTCATCCTTCTCCAAGCTAGGCCCTTCATTTGTAAGCAAAACAAATGTATCCAATTTAGGCAGCATCATATTCTCATGAACATTAGAATCATTACCAAGAAACGAAAGTACCTGGTAATTTAATTGGCGTGCGCGAGCTCTAGTAATTGGTCCAGTATGTATAGCAGCAGGGCCTGTGGGTGTAACAATGGTATTGATGTCCTCATCACAGTGCTCATTCAAGGCTAGCGGCGACACACCGGCCATGTAAATATCCCACACAGTTTCTAAAAGCACAAATGTGTGTGATAGGAGGGAGTAGGTCTCATAGGGTGACCAGCGTGAAACGCCTTAATGGCAAGGAGGCACTTCCTATCAGCAAGGGGCGGCTTCCCATCCGCTAGCCTAGTAGAATAGAACGCAGAAGTTAAGGGTGCTCGGGCTGGAGTAGTCCAAGGATGGGTGACCCGGTGGGAAGTTGCATATCTCAAGCTTCATTTAAATGCCATGACACGGTCATTATAGAGATATAATATATCTCTATAGTAACCTATTATGGCAATTATATAAACCTTGGGATCCTTGTTTTGTAGACTATGTTTTTATGGGTTGCTTTTTGCTCTAAAAAGTTAAAGAATGATTGACTTGACCTGTCATGGCGATTATATAAACCTTTTTCAGGTCGCATGCAGCGTATAAGGGGCAGGTTGTTCTTATCGAGCATATCTCCATTGTGTGGCTTATAGACGCGGCACATATCTGTGGGCTCCCCGATGTATATATACTATCCTTTACTGACAATTAGGGGGGCCCACACAATCTATCCGTTTGACCCAACAACAAGAAGGGTTTGACCATGATGGTTTCCTATTGATACTAGTAAGGTACACGTGCACTGCACGCATGAGATTTGGTAACCAAATTATGAATAAATACCACACTATGTGATGTTTCTTGTAGTAGCATTTGTCGTGCGGTGTTTTAACTGTGCCGTGTTTAATTGTTTCAGTTATGCAAAAATGTATTGTTCAATAGGGCTATGTGATGTTTAAGTATGAATTGTCCACTTGAGTTTCACGAATGGCTATATTTGGTTGTTTATAGTGAGTAGATGCCTTGTTTATTTGTATTTGGTTGTTAGGTTGGTCGAAGTGAGCATTTTTCCTGTTATCGAGCAGATGCCTTGTTTATAGGTATCTGGTTCTTAGTTTGGTTGCAGTGAGCATTTGTCCAGTTATCAAGCGGATGCCTTGTTTATCTGTATTTGGTTGTTAGGTTGCTATTTTTAGCATTTGTCCAGTTTTCAAGCAGATGTCTTGCTTATCTGTATCTGCTTGTTTGGTTGGTTGAAGTGAGCATTTGTCCAGTTTTCAAGCATATGCCTTATTTATCTGTATTTGCTTGTTAGGTTGGTTGAAGTGAGACTCTGTCCAGTTTTCAATGGCTATATTTGGTTGTTATACTGATCATTTATGCCTTGTTTATTTCAGTCATTCACAATGTGTTGTTCATTATGTGCAAGTCGGAACTGTGCCGCTTGACTGCATCAATACCAGTTTGAACGACTATATTTGGTTCCAGTTATGCCTGGTGTTGTTAACACATGCCCTTTATTTCAGTTGTACGCATTTTTCCAGTGTGATGTTTAAGCATTACCTACGTTCTATTCATTTTCAACAACACCAGTTTGAATTGCAATATTTGATGGCTATTAAGCCTGCTGTTGGTAAAATTGCCTTCCATTTTATATCTGCTTTAACACCATGCTGAAACAAACACATTCAAGCTATCATTTGGAGATGATGTTGTTTACCTTTTCTATATTTGTTTGATGTTAAGGTTGCTGTACTTATCATGCCTTTCCACTACTTATGCAGGACAACAACGGGAGTGGCCACCATTTTCCGCCGAGGTTAGCTTCATCCCTCAGCTTGTACTCCCCCTGTCGTTCCATAATGTAGTACATATAGATCCAGGCCTGGACACTTGTTAGCTTCTAATATTGACTTTTTGCTTGTAGGTACATATTTCCTTGGCAAGGATCCACTGATGAGGACATCAATACCATTGTTACACCCACAGCCCCTGCTGCTATACATACTGGACCAATTACTACAGCTCGCGCACGCCAATTAAATTACCAGGTACTTTCGTTTCTTGGTAATGATTCTAATGTTCATGAGAATATGATGCTGCCTAAATTGGATACATTTGTTTTGCTTACAAATGAAGGGCCTAGCTTTGAGAAGGATGAACATTGGAGCAAGAACAAGCATGGAGATGATGGCATGCGCATGGGGGACAAGAACGGAGTTACAGGTGATGATTTCAGGACGTTGAAGCCACCATAATGCGTGCATGAAGCCTTGGACGAAATATACAAGATGCTACTTCATAACTTTCGTCCAGAGGCTATTCTAGGTGCTGCGTCACCTTCTTATTGGGCCAGACCCATGTAATTTCGAAATACTTGAGTATAGGCTATTTTTAGAGTCTGTATGTGTGGGGAAACAAGAGATAGGGTTGGTTTCGGACCCCTTCCCCAAGGGCCACGAAATTCCCGCCTCTTCCTCCATATATACAGCCCTTAGGGCGTCGTTTAGACTTTGGGTTTTGTTTAGATTAAAAGTTCGCCATAGCTGCAACTTCGCGTACTTCGTTTGTGTTCAACGACCAGACAAAGGCATCACAGAACCCCCACCTTGATCAATAAAGCTTTCATCTTATATTCGCAATATCCAGATTGCAATCTCAGTTTCTTGCTTGTTCTTCGTTTGCTCGCAGGAAACAGACCCTCGTGGTCAGGTTGATCGTGCTCCGGCGTGGTCAATAACCTCTCGGAGTTGGGTTAGCGATTGCTAAGGCGCGACGTCCTCGCACATTCGTAGTCTGATCGTCAAAGTCGAGTTCCATCAAAGCGATATCCATCATCTCATCGAAAGACGGGACACCTTTGCCTCTAGCAAGTGGTATCCGATTTCCAGGTTGCTCGGTGAGATTTTACAGTTTTTCGTAGTTTAGTTCGAGTCTGTTCTTCATACCTACAGTCCACGAAAAAGCCACAAAAAAATTAGGGTTAGTTCAGTATATCCGAACCAATCTGAGCCTTTGCATAATCTTTTTAGGGTTTTTGCTTTGTTGAATTTGCGGTTGCATCGTCGTGTCAAGTTGCTGGTCTTAGAGTCTAGTCTTTTAGAGTTTCGAGTTCTGGTCAGAAGTTGTCACGCCGCCGCCGCACCATCATCATCGCCTTGCCATCTATCACTATTGCTTATCCGCCACCGCTCTGAATCTGTATCCATATACCACCACCAATCTGTATCCATATACCATCACCGATCCGTATCCATATACCACCACCGCTACCATATACCACCACCGCTGCCATATCCTACCACCATATATCCACCACCAATCCGAGTTCTTTTCATATTCGGTTTGTTTTAGAGATCCATCTATTTTCCGTTTCGTGTTTCCTTGCCTGAGTAGGTCTCGGAAAAAAAAAGTGTCTGGAGACCCTCGGGCAGTTTTATGCCAAAATTTCGGCAACCAAAAATATTTTTTCCCTATCCTATTTTTAGGTCCCGGGGAGTGTTTTGAGACACTCGCCATCATAGTGATTTTTTGTCGCACTTTTTCGTCGTCGCTGCCCTGATTTCCGAAAAAAATAGTCAAATTTTTTTTGTGCCCATCCTGTCAGTTTGACCTGGCAAGAGTTTTGAGATACTCGCCATTATAGTGATTTTTCGCCAAAAAAAAGGAGCGCAAAAAAAAGTGAGCGAAAAAAAAAGAATCCAGAGTGTGCTTTTCACTTGTTTACGTGCAGCGCCGTGATTTTGTTAGTGTTCTAGGCTCGCGTCTCTAGCACGGTCTAGCCTAGGACCAGCACAGTACCGTCGTTGAGCGTTTCTTCAACTTTGCATCTCTGAATTGATTATTGCAGACCATTTTTGCTACCATATTATAAGCCTTCCCAGCTCCACATACATCTACATCGTGCGTTTGACTCTCCCTGGTAATCGCTCTATCCAAGCTTTGAGAGTTTTGACTACAACGGTTGCCGATCACCACCTGTTGCTGGGTAAGAACTGGTAAGAATTTGAGAGTCGCTTGAATGTTTTGTGACACACCACCATCACCACTACTTCCTAGTAGTCTGCAGGATCATATTCTTTTGTGTTTCTATTGCTGCTAACTATGGCAGGATCACAAGCCGATGAGACTGATTGGGAGAACATGACGAACAAGGAGTTGCATGATAAATTTCAGCAAATGATGAGTGGCCAGGTGGGAGATGTGCTAAACAGATTTGAAGAGGCTATGGAGAAGATAGATGCCGTGGAGAAGTCGTTCGAGACAAAGCTGGATAACAAGTTTACTGAATTACTCAAGCGTCTTCCCCAACCACCACCGGCTGCACATGTCGCACCTCTACAACAACAACAACCACATCTCCAACGCCGCCTTCCAAATCAAGTGGGACGGGCACAGCGCGTTCCAATTGAGATTGGTCAAAATTCGGGTGCTGCTGCACCTACTGTTGATGCTTCTTTGGCTCCTGCTCCTGCGGCGGCTGAGGAGGATGACGATTATGCGGGCGATTATGAGGATGAGGTTGATCAAAATCAGAACTACGTGCAGCCACCAGCACCACCACCAGCAGGTCGACCTCAGGTATATATTCACAACGGTAGGCCGGCACCACCACCTCAGGTACGAGATCATGACCATCTCCCTAAACTGAAATTGAATATTCCACCATTTGAGGGTAGATATGTTCCTGATATATATCTTACTTGGGAGTTAGAAACTGAACAACGATTTACATGTTTACAATATCCTGAGGAGAGACGTGTTCCTGCTGCTGTTTGTGCTTTCACTAGCTTTGCATGTGTTTGGTGGTCTGAACATTGTAGATTATATCCTGTTCCAGCTACTTGGGCTGCTTTGAAAACTGCTATGCGTACTCGTTGGGTTCCACCATATTATCAACGTGAATTACTTCAAAAATTGCAGCGCTTAAGACAAGGGAAAAATTCTGTAGAAGAATATTATCAGGAATTACAAACTGGCATGATTAGATGTGGTATTGTTGAGGAGAATGAAGCTATGCTTGCACGTTTTATGGGTGGATTAAATAAAAAGATTCAGACCATTCTAGAGTATAAGGATTATAATAATATCACTCGTTTATTCCATCTTGCTTGTAAAGCTGAACGTGAAGTGCAGGATCGACAGGCATTGGCGTGAACTAACTTTTCTGCAGGTCGACCTTCATCATGGACACCGCGTGCATCTTCTACTTCCACTGCACCAGCACCTCCATCAGGTTCCACCTCCAGCCGTGATACAAGAAAGCAGGCACAACCACCACTATCTGCCAAGAGCGCACTTGCCGGGCATGCACAGAGCTCTTCTTCTACCATGGCATCGACAGGGCACACAAGTGATATTATTTGTCGTCGTTGTAAGGGAAGAGGACATTATGCGAGAGAATGGAAATCTCAGCGTGTAATGATTGCTACTGAGGATGGTGGGTATGAGTCCGCTAGTGACTATGATGAGGAGACTTTGGCTCTTATTACACGTGAAGAACATGGTGCAGATGATTCTGAAAATGGGACGCAATACATGGCTCCTGAAGACGCTGACAGGTATGAATGTTTAGTTGCTCAACGTGTTTTGAGTGTGCAGGTCACACAAGCCGAGCAAAAGCAGAGGCATAATTTGTTCCATACAAAGGGAGTTGTGAAGGAACGTTCTGTTCACGTCATCATAGATGGAGGGAGCTGTAACAACTTGGCTAGCATGGAGATGGTGGAGAAGCTATCTCTCACCACAAGACCACATCCACATCCTTACTGCATCCAATGGTTCAACAACAGCGGCAAGGTTAAGGTAACACGTACTGTTCGTGTGCATTTTAGTATCTCTACATATGCTGATTATGTTGATTGTGATGTGGTACCCATGCAAGCATGTTCCTTATTACTTGGTAGACCAAGGAAATTTGACAAAAATTCTGTATACCATGGTAGAAACAATCAGTATACTCTTGTTCATAAGGATAAAAATATTACTTTGCTTCCTATGACTCCTGATTCCATTTTGAAAGATGACATTAATAGAGCTAATAAAGCAAAACAGGACAAAAATAAGAGTGAAAATCAGATTGTGGCAAAAGAATTTGAGCAACAAATGAAACCTAATAATAAACCATCTAGTGTTGTCCCTGAAATTAAATTGAAAAGTGCATGTTTACTTGCCACAAAATCTGATATTGATGAGCTAGATTTCAGCAAATCTGTTTGCTATGCTTTTGTGTGCAAAGAGGCATTATTTTCATTCGAGGACGTGCCTTCCTCTTTGCCCCCTGCTGTCACTAATATTTTGCAGGAGTTCGCTGACGTCTTCCCACAAGACGTGCCACCGGGATTACCACCTATTCGAGGGATTGAGCATCAAATTGACTTAATTCCCGGTGCATCGCTACCCAACCGTGCACCATACCGTACCAATCCAGAGGAGACGAAGGAGATTATGCGTCAAGTACAGGAGCTGCTCGACAAAGGTTATATACGCGAATCTCTTAGTCCTTGTGCTGTTCCTATTATACTAGTGCCTAAAAAGGATGGTACGTCGCGTATGTGTGTTGATTGTAGAGGCATTGATAATATTACTATTCGTTATCGTCATCCTATTCCTAGGCTAGATGATATGCTTGATGAATTGAGTGGCTCTACAATATTCTCCAAAGTTGATTTGCGTAGTGGATACCATCAAATTCGTATGAAATTGGGAGATGAATGGAAAACTGCATTTAAAACTAAGTTTGGTTTATATGAGTGGTTAGTCATGCCTTTTGGGTTTACTAATGCACCTAGTACTTTCATGAGACTAATGAGAGAAGTTTTACGTGCTTTCATTGGACAATTTGTGGTAGTCTATTTTGATGATATACTGATTTATAGCAAATATTTGGAAGAACATTTGGAACATTTACGTGCTGTTTTTATTGCTCTACGTGATGCACGTTTGTTTGATAACCTTGAGTGCACCTTTTGCACCGACCGAGTATCTTTTCTTGGCTATGTTGTTACTCCATAGGGAATTGAAGTTGATAAAGCCAAGATTGAAGCTATTGAGAGTTGGCCGCAGCCCAAAACGGTCACACAAGTGCGGAGTTTTCTTGGACTCGCTGGTTTCTATAGGCGTTTTGTGAGAGATTTTAGCACCATTGCTGCACCTCTCAACGAGCTTACAAAGAAGGATGTGCCTTTTGTTTGGGGTACCGCACAGGAAGAAGCCTTCACGGTATTGAAAGATAAGTTGACACATGCTCCTTTACTCCAACTTCCTGATTTTAATAAGACTTTTGAGCTTGAATGTGATGCTAGTGGAATTGGATTAGGAGGTGTGTTATTACAAGATGGTAAACCTGTTGCATACTTTTCTGAAAAATTGAGTGGGCCTAGTCTAAATTATTCTACTTATGATAAAGAACTATATGCTCTTGTTCGGACTTTAGAAACATGGCAACATTATTTATGGCCCAAAGAATTTGTTATACATTCTGATCATGAATCTTTGAAACATATTAAAAGTCAAGCTAAACTGAATCGTAGACATGCTAAATGGGTTGAATTCATTGAAACTTTCCCTTATGTCATTAAACACAAGAAGGGTAAAGAAAATGTTATTGCTGATGCATTGTCTCGCCGCTATACTATGCTGTCACAACTTGACTTCAAAATATTTGGTTTGGAGACCATCAAAGATCAATATGTGCATGATGATGATTTTAAAGATGTTTTGCAGAATTGTAAAGAAGGAAGAATCTGGAACAAGTTTGTCGTTAATGATGGATTTGTGTTTCCTGCTAACAAGCTATGCATTCCAGCTAGCTCTCTTCGTCTTTTGTTGTTGCAGGAGGCGCATGGAGGAGGATTAATGGGACACTTTGGCGTGAAGAAGATGGAGGACGTACTTGCTACACATTTCTCTTGGCCAAAGATGAGACGGGATGTTGAGCGCTTTGTTGCTCGCTGCACTACATGTCAAAAAGCTAAGTCACGAATCAATCCTCATGGTTTATATATGCCTTTGCCTGTACCTAGTGTTCCTTGGGAGGATATATTTATGGACTTTGTTTTAGGTTTACCTCGAACAATGAAGGGGAGGGATAGCATATTTGTTGTCGTGGATAGATTCTCAAAAATGGCACACTTTATACCATGTCATAAAGCGATGATGCGGTTAATGTTGCTGATTTGTTCTTCCGTGAAATTATTCGTTTGCATGGTGTGCCAAATACTATTGTTTCAAATCGTGATACTAAATTTCTTAGCCACTTTTGGAGATGTTTATGGGCTAAGTTGGGGACTAAACTGCTTTTTAGTACTACTTGTCACCCCCAAACTGATGGACAAACTGAAGTAGTCAATAGAACATTGTCTACTATGCTTAGGGCTGTTTTGAAGAATAATAAGAAAATGTGGGAAGAATGCTTGCCTCATATTGAGTTTGCTTATAATCGTTCATTGCATTCTACTACTAAGATGTGCCCTTTTGAAATTGTGTATGGTTTCCTACCTCGTGCACCTATTGATTTGTTGCCTCTTCCATCTTCGGAGAAGGTTAATTTTGATGCTAAACAACGTGCTGAATTGATCTTAAAAATGCATGAGTTAACTAAGGAAAACATTGAGCGTATGAATGCTAAATATAAACTTGCTGGAGATAAGGGTAGAAAACATGTTGTGTTTGCACCTGGAGATCTTGTTTGGTTACATTTGCGTAAGGATAGATTTCCGGATTTGCGCAAACCAAAGCTAATGCCACGTGCTGATGGGGTCCTTTTAAGGTGTTAGAGAAAATACATGATAATGCATATAAACTTGAGCTGCCTGCAGATTTTGGGGTTAGTCCCACTTTTAACATTATAGATTTGAAGCCTTATTTGGGTGAGGGAGATGAGCTTCCGTCGAGGACGACTTCGTTTCAAGAAGGGGAGGATGATGAGGATATCAATACCATTGTTACACCCACAGCCCCTGCTGCTATACATACTGGACCAATTACTAGAGCTCGCGCACGCCAATTAAATTACCAGGTACTTTCGTTTCTTGGTAATGATTCTAATGTTCATGAGAATATGATGCTGCCTAAATTGGATACATTTCTTTTGCTTACAAATGAAGGGCCTAGCTTTGAGAAGGATGAACATTGGAGCAAGAACAAGCATGGAGATGATGGCATGCGCATGGGGGACAAGAACGGAGTTACAAGTGATGATTTCAGGACGTTGAAGCCACCATAATGCGTGCATGAAGCCTTGGACGAAATATACAAGATGCTACTTCATAACTTTCGTCCAGAGGCTATTCTAGGTGCTGCGTCACCTTCTTATTGGGCCAGGCCCATGTAATTTCGAAATACTTGAGTATAGGCTATTTTTAGACTCCGTATGTGTGGGGAAACAAGAGATAGGGTTGGTTTCGGACCCCTTCCCCAAGGGCCATGAAATCCCCCCCTCTTCCTCCATATATACAGCCCTTAGGGCGTCGTTTAGACTTTGGGTTTTGTTTAGATTAAAAGTTCGCCATAGCTGCAACTTCGCGTACTTTGTTGCGTCACCTTCTTATTGGGCCAGGCCCATGTAATTTCGAAATACTTGAGTATAGGCTATTTTTAGAGTCCGTATGTGTGGGGAAACAAGAGATAGGGTTGGTTTCGGACCCCTTCGCCAAGGGCCACGAAATTCCACCCTCTTCCTCCATATATACAGCCCTTAGGGCGTCGTTTAGACTTTGGGTTTTGTTTAGATTAAAAGTTCGCCATAGCTGCAACTTCGCGTACTTTGTTTGTGTTCAACGACCAGACAAAGGCGTCACAGAACCCCACCTTGATCAATAAAGCTTTCATCTTATATTCGCAATATCCAGATTGCAATCTCAGTTTCTTGCTTGTTCTTCGTTTGCTCGCAGGAAACAGACCCTCGTGGTCAGGTTGATCATGCTCCGACGTGGTCAATAACCTCTCGGAGTTGGGTTAGCGATTACTAAGGCGCGACGTCCTCGCACGTTCGTAGTCGGATCGTCAAAGTCGACTTCCATCAAAGCGATATCCATCATCTCATCGAAAGACGGGACACCTTTGCCTCTATCATCCACGCATCGACCCTTTTTGCGTATGGGTCAATGAGATATTCATGAAAAAGCATCAAGTGAGGAAACTGATAAGGATTATTAGCAAAAAGATACGAATGATGGCAAGCAAATTATTTGTTTATGCTCTATCCAACACAACAGTGAGCTGTAGGATGGTAACTACAAACTCTGCAGCCTTCTCTTTTTACTGCCCATAATGAGTTGTTAGACAACAATATCCGAATCTTTTGCGTTCGCAGTGGTTCCCGAAGCAGTTCACTCAAGATTACCTTGAAAAGTACATGATTGATGGACACGCGATGAAGGTTAAAGTATTTCTCCCAGACTACAATGAGCATCGAGAAGCCGTAATGAAGACAGTGAGGGATGGACGGGCAGCCATCACAAGGGGATGGCCTAGAGTCGTGCGTGCATTACGCATGGAGGAGGGCACAATATGGGCATTCCGCTTCACCTTCTCCAGCAACCAGAATTCCTTTCTCCTCTCTCTTTACAGTCTTTAGTACAACCGTGGTTCATCATTCTTTACTTGGTGCTTCTGTAGTTCTTCAGTATATGTACCTATGCATCGAATTATGCATTCGTGATTGAACCTATATTTGTAATAAACATGGTTGGATATGAAATAAGTGATTTGCTACTTTCAAATTAAAAACATGTGTTTTTCTTAATTAGGGATTAATTAGGGATTACACTGCACACGGTTTGCAAAAGCGGAACGTCTGCAATAGACATGGAGATCAGACATGTTTCTAGGATCCACTACGTTGCGATCAATCTCCACTGCACACACGACATCCTCTTTGAATAATGTTTGCGTTAGGCCACCTTGCACAAACGTTTACCGCACAAAAACTGTGTGTGATGGACAGCCTTTGCCACACAGTTTCTTCTACGCACCGTGTGTGATGCATTTAATAGCGCAAATGATAAAATTGTTAATATCGCGTGCAATCGCAACGCTATCACAAACGATTTAACGAGGAAAATTGTGTGTGATGTACCTGCAAACGGAAATGTTTTCCTTGGAGCGACTATGTGGGATGTACATACGAACGAAAACGTTTAGTGGGGACTCACTGTGTGGGATGTACTTGTGACCGGAAATAATTTCGCCTGTATTTTTTTAGCTCTACTGTACGTATTACCATATTTGAGCGCCCGTCGGTCGCAAACGACCTCATTTTGCCGAGCGTGTGTGCCAGGAGGGCATATCCCGACGGTTTCTGGGTCGTGTGGGAAGGACCCCCCTATCGCCCACACTCACTTGGCGACGGTTCCATACGCCATCGCGGAAAGGGGTTAAGAACCGTTTGTATAGCACCGGCGCATACCAATGATGATTCTATGTCAAATGACTTTATTGAATGTTTGCTTATTTAAACATGAAGTCGCATGTAAATTTGCTAAAGTTTATTCACCAACATTGGGATGGTTTAATGATGAGCATTGCCAACCTTTTCATATGACTAAGAGCTTCAATTATATGTGCAAAATGAGTTGCAATATATTCATGCCTTTGACTTCTTGGAGTCATATTTTGGCTTTATGTTTCATTGCATTTGAAGAGTGCTTTTGTATAACTGTGTCACATGGGCCACAACTGAGATCAGTAAACATGGATGATATATACATATACAACATGTACACCTTGTCTATTTGTTAGCCACATTTCAGATTAGCCAACGTCGAGGAAGGCTTTGTTTTGAAGAAGGGGAGGATGATGAGGACATGGCTACCACAGTTACACCCACAACCCCTGCTACTATACCTACTAGACTAATTACTAGAGCTCATGCATGCCAGTTAAATTATCAGGGCCTAGCATGGACAAGGAGGGTGAACATTGGAGCATGATCAAGCATGGAGATGAAGGCGCGTGCGAAGAGAACAAGGACGGAGGTGCCAATGGAGATTTCCGCACTTTGAAGCCACCATGATGACATCAGGAAGATGGACGAAATATACAAGATGGACATTCATAATTATCGTCCATAGCTTATTATTGGTGCTGCACCACCTTATTTGTGGGCCATGCCCATGTAATTTGGAAATACTACTTCATAGGCTATTTTTAGATAGTCCGTATTATAGGGGAAATGACTCAATAGGTGTTTTAGTCCCACATTGCCAAGGGTGGAAAAAATCCCCTCTCTTTCCCCCTATAAATACAACCCTTAAGGCATCCTTTAGACTTGGGTTTTGTATAGATTAAAGTTTGGCATAGCTACAACTTCGCGTACTTCGTTTGTGTTCAACTAACAGACCAAGACGTCATATAACCCCACCTTGATCAATAAAGGTTTCATCTTATATTCACAATATCCGATTGCAATTTTAGTTTCTTGCTTGTTCTTTGTTTACTTGCAGGAAATAGACCTTCGTGGTCAGGTTGATCGTGCTCCGGCGTGGTCAATAACCTCTCGGAGTTGGTTTAGCGATTGCTAAGGCGCGACGTCCTCGCACGTTCATAGTCGGATCGTCAAAGTCTACTCCTCCAAAACGATAATCACCTTCTCATGGAAAGACGAGACACCTTTGCCTCTATCACACAGAGCGCTCACTCCGGACCGAGGAGCACACAGTGGCTCTGGCAGCCGAAGTTCAAACCAGCTACGAAACGCTGAAGTACCAACCCGTCGTCAAGGAAACAGAAACAAGAAATCGGGCCCGAGCTCTATCTCGGCCCTCGGAGCCTGCCTATGCTCACAAATGGGGACACACACCCAATAGCACACCCACCCCAGTCACAAAAGTACGTACCTCGGGTGCACAACTTCGTGCTTAAAATAACATGGGCAGCTGTGGGGGGCAACCATGCAAGAGCCAAGTGTTCAGGTCAACTGAGCTATGGTCAAACACGTCTTCGGACAGTCATAGGTACCATCTAGGACCTATCTGGCATCAAGCCAATACAGTGCGACAACTTCTCAAGATCCTCTCTCAAGGGCCCGTCGGCTGATTATTATCCCCTCTAATGGATTTCTTCCTCCCCTCAGAAGCAAAGGCGCAGATGTGCAGTAGGGCAGAGTAGGGACGTCAACCCACGCATTAAGGCCCTATGTAAACCTTTCATCTGTAACAAAAAAATTACGAAGTATCTGTAACAGCTGCTTCGGCAGTTCGGATTATACGTTTAGACGTCCCGAGATCACCAGAAATAAAGACCACTCTTTATGGTCCTCTTGTAGTCATTTATGTCGCATAACTTTTTTTGCTCTTCGACGTCGAGACAAACTAGTTCGATACATATTTTCTTTAGATGCGATCGGCTAATAGACCGGGGCTCGATTATAAAACTTACCCCAAGCATCACCCCAGCACTAGTTTCTATCTCATGTGCTCAACGTCTCGGATATTGCATTATATGAATTGGTTCTGAATTATATCTTGGGTCAATAGTTAGGTTGCCTGGCTCCTGTGCTTACCCTCTTATGTTCCACATGTCCGGCTAGGAGGGTAAATTGAAACCACTGCAATTGTACTTCCAGCTAGCCTGGTTAAGTACCTCAGTGGAGAAAGACGAAAACTGATTGTCATAATAAGCGAGAACTGGTCGGCGATCTGATGACAAGTGTTAAAGTATAAATCGATGGAGGTTACGCCGTGTTATATGAAGGGTTTGTCCTGGCACAAACCATGTGATGAAGGTATATACCTCTGCCCACCCGAACATCACAAAACACTGGGGGCTAGTCACTAGCCCCCACAGTCAAGCTCCTATGGCTAAGTGAAAGCACTAAAACTGCATAGTCTGATTGCCTTGTTTCCCTCACACACTACCACCTTCGGGCACCCAGATGTCGGCTAAGGGTCACAGTGCGAGGTTGTAGCACCGCTTGTAGCATCTACATGGGGGCTGAAGCCGACGACTGATAACTTTCAGATTAAAACGGTCGCACACAAGTCAAAATAAATAAAAGTAGACAAAGTATGACAAACCATAAAGAGCAACCGCATTATAAAGTAAAAGTTCAACTGTCATTTGATACATGATAGTGCGTTCATTCATAAATTACATCTTTCGAGCACTGGGCCTCTATCGCCTGAGCACCATCCATTACGATGTGGAAATACTACTCGGGGAGCCTGTGCTCCTTTCTAGTGGGCAGGTGTCTGGTGGCCATCTCGACTGGCTTGATCTTCGGCCAGTGCACCATGGTCCTCACAAAAGCCTCGATGGAGGTTACACCGTGTTATACGAAGGGTTTGTCCTGGCACAAACCATGTGATGAAGGTATATACCTCGGCCCACCCGAACATCACAACACACTGGGGGCTAGTCACTAGCCCCCACAGTCAAGCTCCTATGGCTAAGTGAAAGCACTAAAACCGCATAGTCTGATTTCCTTGTTTCCCTCATACACTATCGCTTTCGGGCACCCAGACGTCGGCTAAGGGTCACAGTTTAGAGGTTGAAACACCGCTTGTAGCATCTACATGGGGGCCGAAGCCGACGACTGATAACTTTCAGATTAAAGCGGTCGCACAACAGTCAAAATAAATAAAAGTAGACAAAGTATGATAAACCATAAATAGAAACCGCATTATAAAGTTCAACTGTCATTTGATACATGATAGTACGTTCATTCATAAATTACATCTTTCGAGCACTGGGCCTCTATCACCCGAGCACCATCCATTACGATGTGGAAATACTACTCGGGGATCCTATGCTCCTTTCAAGTGGGCAGGTGTCTGGTGGCCATCTCGACTAGCTTGATCTTCGGCCAGTGCCCATGGTCCTCGCAAAATCCATCCGAGCTCCCTCGATGCAGAAGGAGCGCTTCACAGCATCAATCCGGGGCGCAGCTTCACACAGCTTCTGCACCAAGCCGAAGTAGCTGCTCGGCAGCGGTGCTGAAGGCCATAGCCGAACATAGAGGTCCTTCATGGCCGGCTCCACCATCCGGTGCAACTCCATTAGCTGCTTCATTTGATTACACAAGAGGGGAGGGTGCTTGGGCACGTGGAACTGCGCCCAAAACAACCTATGCTCGGCATCACCATTGTGGGATGCAAAATGCTTCGCCGCACCCGCCGCACTCCTCGGGAGATCTATGAATGCGCCTAAGGAATGCCACACTCGCATGAGCAAAGCGAACATGTGGCCACAAAAGACACTTTGTAGTAAGTACGGCTTACCATCCACAATCAGCTCACTTGGCGGAGTTCTTCTCGGGCGCCCCGCGTCTCCATCCTCACCTCCTGCATTTCCACCTTCAACGAAAATAGCTCGGTGGCTTAACCTTTGTTTTTCTGCTCAAGGTCCTCACATCTATTGACGGCATCCTTGAGCTCCTACTGCACTTAGGCCGCTCTAGCCCTCTGCTTCACACTGATGGTCTTTACCGTCGATAGTTCAGCGGCCGCTCGCTCGGCCGCTGCCTTCTGTTCAGCGGCCTCTTGCTTCGCCTTCTTCAGCTCCGCCTTAAGGTTCTCGACCTCCGCGGCGATAGTTGTAGTCATAAATAAGCACTCTTTCTTAGGGCTTACCCCGAATACCTTGCTAGATAAGAAGAAACCGAACTACTGGCAAAGTTTAGTCCGGACCAACCTTGCACCTCGTCAAGTCGCTTGTTGACAAGGTCGAGCTCCTCATCGGAGCTTTTGAGCTTCCGGTTCATTTTGGCCAGCTCCGCAGCATTGGCAGCCACCGCCAAAGACGAGGCCTACAAAACAACTTACATCATTTAGATTCCTAATTCAATGACTTTCGATCCTCCGACAGGTTTTTTCAATCCTGAAAGAGTCTCGGTGATGCGAAGCATCCTACGGTCATCCCCATGGACCTACCATCGTCTCATCAAGTGCCAAGAGGACCCATGACACAAGCACGAGCTAGAGCTCTCGAGACCGAGGTGACTTCTTTCCTTAGTGATATCACATATGATCCACTCGAGACATGGCTAGTACCTAAGTCCGGAATGTTGTGCACGATTAGGTACCAAGAGGACCCTCCCGAAGATGCACGTGAAGACGGACTAGCCGCCAAGTTCATGGATGAAGAGAACCAACGGAAGGAGTCAAGAACAGCTTCCAGGACCCGGACATCCGGCCATGACCCCGGACATCCGGCCCCTGGAGCATCTGCCACAGCCGCAGCCCAGCCGAAGCTCCAGGTCCCGGACATCAGGCACGCCAGCCCGGACATCCGACCCCCACCCAGAAATCCGGCGCCCATCACAGAACGGACCCGAAGCTGAACCACGTCAGCCCGGACATCCGGCCAAAGGCCCGGACATCCGGCTCTTCCCGAGCCAGCTGGAGAACAACCGGTTACCTCTTGTATCGTCCTTTGTTGACTGTGGATCGTGTATCTCTCTTTGTGTTTTGAGGATCTAGCTTATGTGTGACCGAATCTTGTTGCTTTGAGTGATTCTCTCGTGTTTTCCCTCGTGTTTCCCCTTGTGTTCTTCGTGTTCCTTGTTGGGATCCGCTCCTTTCGTGAAAGATCGGCCATCTAGGGTTCCACCATACATCATCTTGGTATCATGAGCCACGTTGATCACGATTTTGGAGCCTCCCCTCTTTGTTTTCTAGCTTGATTTTGTTGATTTTGTCCCAAATTCGAAAATCCCCACCAAAAAATAGCCTCCCAATTTTTTTTGTGATTTGTTGGTGTGATGAAGTTTTGTTGGATTCGATACGCGGATTTCGTGTGTAGCAGGTAGATCTAGCTTTTCCCCATCTTCTCCCCAATTTCCATCCACAAAATCTTCCGAATTTTCCCCCGGATTTGACCTCTCCACGCGGAGTTCATCGAGTTTGATGTAGGGTGGAACCCTAGATGGCCGATCTTTCACGAAAGGAGTGGATCCCAACTAAGAACACGAAGAACACGAGGGAAAACACGAGGGGAAACACAAGAGAATCACTCAAACCAACAAGATTCGATTACACATGCGCTAGATCCAAGAATACAAAGGGAGGTACACGATCCACGATCAACAAAGGACGATACAAAGGGTAAGCGGTTCTTCTCCGTGAGGAGGTCTTGATGGGGGCCACCCAAGAGGGGGTCTTGAATCCAACGTGGATCGTCTCCGAAGAGGGGCCGCAGTCTCTCTCGAGGAGGAGATCCGTATGGATGAGCAATGCTGATGTAGGGCGGAACCCTAGATGGCCGATCTTTCATGAAAGGAGCGGATCCCTACGAAGAACGTGATGAACACGAGGGGAAACACGAGAGGAACACAAGAGAAATCACTCAACCAACAAGAATAGATCACACATGCGCTAGATCGATGAACACAAAGGTGAGATACAAGATCCAAAGTCAACAACGGACGATACAAACGGTAACCGGTTCTTCTCCGTGAGGAGGTCTTGAATCCACGAGGGGATCTTCCCGTGAGGGGTCTTGAATCCAAGGTGGATCTTCTCCGTAGAGGGGCCGCAGTCTCTCTCGTGGAGTAGATCCGATATGGATGAGCAAAGCTCTATCTCTAAATGAGCTAATCCTTTGCTAACCCTAACTAGGAGGAGGTGGGGGAGTATATATAGTCTAAGGGATGAAGGTGTACATGGGCCTCGGCCAAGATGCGCTGCACGCAGGCAGAGGGGGCCGGATGTCCGGGCGTTGGGGCCGGATGTCCGGGCGTTGGGGCCGGATGTCCGGGCTGGCAGGGTCCAACTTCTGTGATGGGGCGCCGGATTTTCGGGAGCTGGGCCGGATGTCCGGGCTGGGGGGCCGGATGTCCGGGCTGACTTGGTTCAGCTTCGGGTGTCTTCTGTGATGGGCGCCGGATTTCCGGGGGTCAGGCCGGATGTCCGGGGCCTGTAGCAGCTGTCTCTTCTTCCTTCTCCTTCCTTTGCTTCCGCGCACACTTGGCCTTGGTCCTTGGGTTCTCCATGGTCTCCTCGGGTGTACCTGAGTATGAACAAGGTCCGCGCTTGAAGTAGCATCCATGTCTTGCATGCGGAAAGGGAAGATTCGGAAAGGAGCGAGTTCACCCCAATGGCGTAGGCTCGAGTGTACATGGGGATGATCGTCGGATGCTCCGCATCATCTCCCCTCCCTTGGGAAAGATCCGACCTCGGATCGAAATCCTCATCACCATGGAGACGGTTGTCGTGGACGGACTTGTAATTGGACGGAGTGGAAGTCATGGCGCAATCCAAGTACTCCAAGGTGTCTCTGGAGTGGTATACATGCAAAGAGAGCAAACACAAACGACACTTGGAAATACAATGGTTAGCGCACACAAAGTGTCCATCATGTAAGAATGAGTCCGTGAGGCAAGATTGTTCATGACAAAGCACATGAAGCTTAGCAAGATGATATGGAATGAGATGCAAAGCGTTCATGGGAGAAAAATCATACATTGTGCACACAAATGTGTTTTGAATATGATGAATGCAAACCACGGTGCAAAATGATGTCATAGTGAGATGGTTTATCAATAGCATGAATATGGCAATGGATGCTCAATGTGAGTATGTGATCATGCAATTGATGGTAGGCAATGTGATCATTATGTATGAATATGCCATCAAGAAAGATCACAACAAATTTGCTAAGGAAATGCACAAGCTCATATATCATGGATGACATGGGAATAGGTGCAACAAGACAAGCATAATGTGTGTCAATCCATGCATAAGATGCAAATTTGTCATGGGTGGTGTTGTACCATAGCTCGATGTCGTGGTAGAAGTGTTGGTCCAGTGGTGCATCCACTAAGTCCGAGCACTCCTCAACTTGAAGGTCCATAGGGTCCATCTCCAATGCCGGTCCTCCGTTCACGAGATGTATCATGTAGAAAACAAGAAGGAAACAAGAATGGAAGAATGACCCATCCAACATGCGTATTTGAGAATGGCTCAAAGGGAAGGAGTTCACCTTTAGTAGTTTCTCAAGGGTGACGGAGTTGCGCATCATGTATGCCTTCTCATAACCAAACTGTTTCATGATCGTATCGCCTTGTGAATCCTTCAAAACGAAAGAACATGGCAAACACTCGGAAAAACAAATGAGGTTAGCGGAAATGCAAAACCTAGCATTCGTGTGGTAAGATACCCAACAAGTGTATGCATCATGCTCATCATAAGAAAGTACAACGGTGTAGTTCATGGTATGGAGGCGGATGATGCGGGAACAACCCAATACAATAGGCTCAATCAACCAAGCATGCATCACAAGTGAAGTATCCAAGTCTCCAAGATCATTAAGCATAGAAGCAACTATTGGAGGCAAGCGACAATAAACAAGATATATCATGTGAGAGGCATGAGCATATATGTCATCAACCCAAGAAAGCGAGTAATGGAACATGGGTGATGCAACCAAGCAAGTAATCATAGTGATCAAGTCAAGCAAGCTAGTAGTGCGAAGATGCAACGTACTAGAAGGAATCATGGCGAGCATGTCATGTGTGCAAATAGTGGGCATATATAATGCACATGACATTTCACAAGCATAAAGGCAAGATATGAGCAAAATAGCATCAATAGCATGGGGCACATGATAAACATGGCAATAGCAACAAGGATCTCCACCAAGCATGCAAATACACATAGGAGTATCATAATGGTGAATCATGGGTAAGTGCAAGCAAGGGTCATAATTGCATGGCAAAGTCATGAAAAGGGGTGTAACATGCAAAGTGAAGACGATAGAATGGGCATAAGGTAACAAGTGATATATAGCCCAAAGCCGTGTGAGAACCAAGTAGAAAAGATGCGTGTAGTCCTTGCGCGAAGGGAATGGTGGTAAGGATAGTCCATGGGATCCTAAATCGTCGTTGCTCTCAAGAGCTCGTTTCGTCAACTCTTGGGATTGAGAGGTTGACGAGTATATTTTTGTACCTACACAAAACAAAGACAAAGGAAAAATTGTGTGTGCGTGGTATATTTACACATCATCCATCATGATGCATACGTGCATGTGTTGGTTAGCACAAAATAGCCATTGCTCAAATAAATGACATGCGTGATATAGAAACATGTCATCCATCATGATAGGTTTGTTATTATGTATAGCATAATGGAGACTCAAATTATGTGATGCATCATGAGAAATATGTAGAGCATTGTTATTCATGGAATGCATATGGTGCACGCAATTATGGGAATCATGCAAAGTATGGAATGCATCAAAATCTCCTAATATGTATGAGGAAACTATGGGGATCTCCTCATGAGCATTTGTAGAAACATCACATGGAGAATATTGACAACATCCAAAACAAAGCATAGTTGGTTCTATGTGATCATGGCATGGCATAATAGATGAATTGCGCAAATCATGTAAAGGAAGCATAGCAATATCATCACATGAAAAACAAAAGCCAATGACCATCATCTCGTCATCTATGCCATAAGTGCAAATGGGATTTATTTTAATGGGCATGCACAGTTACTATGTTGAGATTGAAATGATGCAATATGGGAGATCTCACTCATAGCATATGACAAGTTCAAAAGATTGTCAAACATGAAGTGACCAATAGGATTTTCACATGATATCCTATGAAGCATAGCATCACAACTAGGCAACTCAACATGCTCATCATCATATTCATCATCAATGGGTAAGTCATGACATGAAGAAGTCGCACTAGCATGAAGCATGGGAATAGGTGAATCAACATCATGCAAGCAATCATTGGTGAGATAGTCCACTAGTGGACAAGAGAAGCACCATCACCTATGTTACCTTTGGAGCGTAGCTCATGTGTTGTAGGTGAGGTTGCAAGTTGATGGTACCATGTGGGCGGTTCATCATTGTCCACCATGGCCATCGTCGTCTCCATTGGAGGTATGGACTCGTCGAGGATAGGCATGTCGTCATGTCGGAGACCTAGCACCAAAGAAAAACACACTCGGAGTAGAGGTTAAGTCGTTAGAAATCATAGTGGTCTCACGTGCCGTGTCAACTACCTCACTCACTAAGTGTTGTGGCTCACTCACTCCCGGTAAGATGCTCTCACTCATATGGTTGGTGGAGTCACTCAAATGGCACTCAACCTCACATAGGATGTGTGGCATGCTCTCATGTGTGGGGCTAGTGGTGGTCACACTCATCCTCTCATAGGAAATGCACTCAATGTCATATATGGTGGGGTCACTCATGTCACTCATGGCTAGGTGGCTCTCCTCACATGGCAATTGGGTCATCTCATGATATGTGGGTGTCGGAGAAATGTTGGTGCAAATGTCTCCATGCTCAACTCCTATCGCCGCCTTGGTTGAAGGGATAGTCCCATGCTCAACCTTCTTGTCGTCGTCTTGTTGTTGGAGGCCCATATGATGTGGCACCTCGTAGCTCGTCTCCATGACCGAAGGGAATTTCCCATGCTCGGCCATCTTCTTTGAGGGACTTCCAAAGATGGAAGTGTCGCCCTCGCTCGTAGGTGGTCGCCTTGTTGTTGAAGATGTCGATGTAGGCGAACTCATGGGAAGTAGGCGAAGATGCCGTACGTCCAAAGGCGAAGATGCCTTGAGAACAGTTGGCGAAGATGCCGAAGTGGTTGGTGTAGCCGTAGCTCCGTTTTGGTGGTGCTCGTCTCGCGGTCTTCTCTTGTGCTGATGAAGCTTGGACTTGGCGTGAAGTAGAGCTCGTTGGGACTTGTGCATTTGCGCTTGTTGAGCATCTTCATGTTGATGATGTCGTTGTCGTACTTGAGCTTGTAGTAGATGTCGTTCATCGTCGTCGTGCACATGATGCTTGGAGGTGTCTCGCCCTTCATGACGATGTTGGCGATGGTCGCCATGGAGATGTGGACGTGGACGACTTGCGCTTGCATCTTGTTTGCGCTCCGAAGATGATCGACTTGCTCGCCGCCGCCTTGAGGATGATGAAGGGGAAGAAGACTTGTAGTCGGCCACCATGTCGGGTAGTTGATCCTTTAGCTCGCCCAACTTGGTGTCGATGTAGTCCCTTTTCCTTGCTTCGGAGTGGTGTATGTCGATGGCGAGGTTGTCGAGGCGCTCTCGCAAGGTTGATTGTGTTCCTTGCATTTGTTGTTGTAGATCGAAGATGGACGCTTTGGTGATGTAGTTGTTCGCGTCGTCGTTGTTGTCGAAGACCGGAGATGAAATGCCTTGCCTATCCATCACAAGACTCGAGCAAATATGAGTGGGAGAAAGAGAAGAACTTATACCAAATGTACCTTGACCGATGTTGAAGATGGATCAATAATCACTCAATGTGTAACAAGGAAATAGCACAATTGGTACCAATTCTTGTCGGTTTCTCACACCTACACAAATAAGGCTTATGGTGGAGCTTGGTGAGGATAGTGGCACAAAAATTTGATGCAAAATGTTAGCAAGAGTCAATAATGTTGTAGAAGATTCACAAATTCGCAAGTGAAACAAGTAGACCAATAGCAAAGAGTGGCACACGGAAACACACACACGGATAGATAAATGGGGCCGTGCAACCAAGGAATGAGCACAAAATGTGGAGTCCACGGAAAACGCTCGTGTTGCACAACTCAAGAGAGACACTAGCACAATTGCTCATTAGGCGGATACGACACTTGTGCACAACCTATGATATGCAAAATGGATAAACTTCTATCCCAAGTATGCTATGTATGTGATAGAGGCAAAGGTGTCCCGTCTTTCGATGAGATGATGGATATCGCTTTGGTGGAAGTCGACTTTGACGATCCGACTACGAACGTGCGAGGACGTCGCGCCTTAGCAATCGCTAAACCAACTCCGAGAGGTTATCGACCACGCCGGAGCACGATCAACCTGACCACGAGGGTTTGTTTCCTGCGAGCAAACGAAGAACAAGCAAGAAACTGAGATTGCAATCTGGATATTGCGAATATAAGATGAAAGCTTTATTGATCAAGGTGGAGTTCTGTGACGCCTTTGTCTGGTCGCTGAACACAAACGAAGTACGCGAAGTTGCAGCTATGGCGAACTTTTAATCTAAACAAAACCCAAAGTCTAAACGACGCCCTAAGGGCTGTATATATGGAGGAAGAGGGGGGAATTTCGTGGCCCTTGAGGAAGGGGTCCGAAACCAACCCTATCTCTTGTTTCCCCACACATACGGACTCTAAAAACAGCCTATACTGATGTATTTCGAAATTACATGGGCCTGGCCCAATAATAAGGTGACGCAACACCTAGAATAGCCTCTGGACGAAAGTTATGAAGTAGCATCTTGTATATTTCGTCCAAGGCTTCATGCACGCATTATGGTGGCTTCAACGTCTTGAAATCATCACTTGTAACTCCGTTCTTGTTCCCCATGCGCATGCCATCATCTCCATGCTTGTTCTTGCTCCAATGTTCATCCTTCTCAAAGCTAGGCCCTTCATTTGTAAGCAAAACAAATGTATCCAATTTAGGCAGCATCATATTCTCATGAATATTAGAATCATTACCAAGAAACGAAAGTACCTGGTAATTTAATTGGCGTGCGCGAGCTCTAGTAATTGGTCCAGTATGTATAGCAGCAGGGGCTGTGGGTGTAACAATGGTATTGATGTCCTCATCATCCTCCCCTTCTTGAAATGAAGTCGTCCTCGACGGAAGCTCATCTCCCTCACCCAAATAAGGCTTCAAATCTATAATGTTAAAAGTGGGACTAACCCCAAAATCTGCAGGCAGCTCAAGTTTATATGCATTATCATGTATTTTCTCTAACACCTTAAAAGGACCCCATTAGCACGTGGCATTAGCTTTGGTTTGCGCAAATCCGGAAATCTATCCTTACGCAAATGTAACCAAACAAGATCTCCAGGTGCAAACACAACATGTTTTCTACCCTTATCTCCAGCAAGTTTATATTTAGCATTCATACGCTCAATGTTTTCCTTAGTTAACTCATGCATTTTTAAGATCAATTCAGCACGTTGTTTAGCATCAAAATTAACCTTCTCCGAAGATGGAAGAGGCAACAAATCAATAGGTGCACGAGGTAGGAAACCATACACAATTTCAAAAGGGCACATCTTAGTAGTAGAATGCAATGAACGATTATAAGCAAACTCAATATGAGGCAAGCATTCTTCCCACATTTTCTTATTATTCTTCAAAACAGCCCTAAGCATAGTAGACAATGTTCTATTGACTACTTCAGTTTGTCCATCAGTTTGGGGGTGACAAGTAGTACTAAAAAGCAGTTTAGTCCCCAACTTAGCCCATAAACATCTCCAAAAGTGGCTAAGAAATTTAGTATCACGATCGGAAACAATAGTATTTGGCACACCATGCAAGCGAATAATTTCACGAAAGAACAAATCAGCAACATTAACAGCATCATCGCTTTTATGACATGGTATAAAGTGTGCCATTTTCGAGAATCTATCCACGACAACAAATATGCTATCCCTCCCCTTCTTTGTTCGAGGTAAACCTAAAACAAGTCCATAGATATATCCTCCCAAGGAACACTAGGTACAGGCAAAGGCATATATAAACCATGAGGATTGAGTCGTGACTTAGCTTTTTGACATGTAGTGCAGCGAGCAACAAAACGCTCAACATCCCGTCTCATCTTTGGCCAAAAGAAATGTGTAGCAAGTACGTCCTCTGTCTTCTTCACGCCAAAGTGTCCCATTAATCCTCCGCCATGCGCCTCCTGCAACAACAAAAGACGAAGAGAGCTAGCTGGAATGCATAGCTTGTTAGCACGGAACACAAATCCATCATTAACGACAAACTTGTTCCAGGTTCTTCCTTCTTTACAATTCTGCAATACATCTTTAAAATCAGCATCATGCACATATTGATCTTTGATGGTCTCCAAACCAAATATTTTGAAGTCAAGTTGTGAAAGCATAGTATAGCAACGAGACAATGCATCAGCAATAACATTTTCTTTACCCTTCTTGTGTTTAATGACATAAGGGAAAGTTTCAATGAATTCAACCCATTTAGCATGTCTACGATTCAGTTTAGCTTGACTTTTAATATGTTTCAAAGATTCATGATCAGAATGTATAACAAATTCTTTGGGCCATAAATAATGTTGCCATGTTTCTAAAGTCCGAACAAGAGCATATAGTTCTTTATCATAAGTAGAATAATTCAGACTAGGCCCACTCAATTTTTCAGAAAAGTATGCAACAGGTTTGCCATCTTGTAATAACACACCTCCTAATCCAATGCCACTAGCATCACATTCAAGCTCAAAAGTCTTACTAAAATCAGGAAGTTGGAGTAAAGGAGCATGTGTCAACTTATCTTTCAATACCGTGAAGGCTTCTTCCTGTGCGGTACCCCAAACAAAAGGCACATCCTTCTTTGTAAGCTCGTTGAGAGGTGCAGCAATGGTGCTAAAATCTCTCAGAAAACGCCTATAGAAACCAGCGAGTCCAAGAAAACTCCGCACTTGTGTGACCGTTTTGGGCTGCGGCCAACTCTCAATAGCTTCAATCTTGGCTTTATCAACTTCAATTCCCCGTGGAGTAACAACATAGCCAAGAAAAGATACTCGGTCGGTGCAAAAGGTGCACTTCCCAAGGTTACCAAACAAACGTGCATCACGTAGAGCAATAAAAACAGCACGTAAATGTTCCAAATGTTCTTCCAAAGGTTTGCTATAAATCAGTATATCATCAAAATAGACTACCACAAATCGTCCAATGAAAGCACGTAAAACTTTGTTCATTAGTCTCATGAAAGTACTAGGTGCATTAGTTAACCCAAAAGGCATGACTAACCACTCATATAAACCAAACTTAGTTTTAAATGCAGTTTTCCATTCATCTCCCAATTTCATACGAATATTATGGTATCCACTACGCAAATCAACTTCGGAGAATATTGTAGAGCCACTCAATTCATCAAGCATATCATCTAGCCTAGGAATAGGATGACGGTAACGAATAGTAATATTATTAATGCCTCTACAATCAACACACATACGCGACGTACCATCCTTTTTAGGCACGAGTATAATAGGAACAGCACAAGGACTAAGAGATTCGCGTATATAACCTTTGTCGAGCAGCTCCTGTACTTGACGCATAATCTCCTTCGTCTCCTCTGGATTGGTACGGTATGGTGCACGGTTGGGTAGCGATGCACCGGGAATTAAGTCAATTTGATGCTCAATCCCTCGAATAGGTGGTAATCCCGGTGGCACGTCTTGTGGGAAGACGTCAGCGAACTCCTGCAAAATGTTAGTGACAGCAGGGGGCAAAGAGGAAGGCACGTCCTCGAATGAAAATAATGCCTCTTTGCACACAAAAGCATAGCAAACAGATTTGTGGAAATCTAGTTCATCAATATCAGATTTTGTGGCAAGTAAACATGCACTTTTCAATTTAATTTCAGAAACAACACTAGATGGTTTATTATTAGGTTTCATTTGTTGCTCAAATTCCTTTGCCACAATCTGATTTTCACTCTTATTTTTCTCCTGTTTTGCTTTATTAGCTCTATTAATGTCATCTGTCAAAATGGAATCAGGAGTCATAGGAAGCAAAGTAATATTTTTATCCTTATGAACAAGAGTATACTGATTGTTTCTACCATGGTGTACAGAATTTTTATCAAATTGCCATGGTCTACCTAGTAATAAGGAACATGCTTGCATGGGTACCACATCACAATCAACATAATCAGCATATGTAGAGATACTAAAATGCACACGAACAGTACGTGTTACCTTAACCTTGCCGCTGTTGTTGAACCATTGGATGTAGTAAGGATGTGGATGTGGTCTTGTGGTGAGAGATATCTTCTCCACCATCTCCATGCTAGCCAAGTTGTTACAGCTCCCTCCATCTATGATGACGCGAACAGAACGTTCCTTCACAACTCCCTTTGTATGGAACAAATTATGCCTCTGATTTTGCTCTGCTTGTGTGACCTGCACACTCAAAACACGTTGAGCAACTAAACATTCATACCTGTCAGCGTCTTCAGGAGCCATGTATTGCGTCTCATTTTCAGAATCATCTCCACCATGTTCTTCACGTGTAATAAGAGCCAAAGTCTCCTCATCATAGTCACTAGCGGACTCATACCCACCATCCTCAGTAGCAATCATGACACGCTGAGATTTGCATTCTCTCGCAAAATGTCCTCTTCCCTTACAACGACGACAAATAATATCACTTGTGTGCCCTATCGATGCCATGGAAGAAGAAGAGCTCTGCACAGGCCCGGCAGGTGTGCTCTTGGCAGAGAGTGGTGGTTGTGCCTGCTTTCTTGTATCACGGCTGGAGGTGGCACCTGATGGAGGTGATGGTGAAGTGGAAGTAGAAGATGCACGCGGTGTCCATGATTGATAGAGGCAAAGGTGTCCCGTCTTTCGATGAGATGATGAATATCGCTTTGATGGAAGTCGACTTTGACGATCCGACTACGAACGTGCGAGGACGTCGCGCCTTAGCAATCGCTAAACCAACTCCGAGAGGTTATCGACCACGCCGGAGCACGATCAACCTGACCACGAGGGTCTGTTTCCTGCGAGCAAACGAAGAACAGGCAAGAAACTGAGATTGCAATCTGGATATTGCGAATATAAGATGAAAGCTTTATTGATCAAGGTGGGGTTCTGTGACGCCTTTGTCTGGTCGCTGAACACAAACGAAGTACGCGAAGTTGCAGCTATGGCGAACTTTTAATCTAAACAAAACCCAAAGTCTAAACGATGCCCTAAGGGCTGTATATATGGAGGAAGAGGGGGGGGAATTTCGTGGCCCTTGAGGAAGGGGTCCGAAACCAACCCTATCTCTTGTTTCCCCACACATACGGACTCTAAAAACAGCCTATACTTATGTATTTCGAAATTACATGGGCCTGGCCCAATAATAAGGTGACGCAGCACCTAGAATAGCCTCTGGACGAAAGTTATGAAGTAGCATCTTGTATATTTCGTCCAAGGCTTCATGCACGCATTATGGTGGCTTCAACGTCCTGAAATCATCACTTGTAACTCCGTTCTTGTTCCCCATGCGCATGCCATCATCTCCATGCTTGTTCTTGCTCCAATGTTCATCCTTCTCAAAGCTAGGCCCTTCATTTGTAAGCAAAACAAATGTATCCAATTTAGGCAGCATCATATTCTCATGAACATTAGAATCATTAGCAAGAAACGAAAGTACCTGGTAATTTAATTGGCGTGCGCGAGCTCTAGTAATTGGTCCAGTATGTATAGCAGCAGGGACTGTGGGTGTAATAATTGTATTGATGTCCTCATCACGGTCGGTGCAAAAGGTGCACTTCCCAAGGTTACCAAACAAACGTGCATCACGTAGAGCAATAAAAACAGCACGTAAATGTTCCAAATGTTCTTCCAAAGATTTGCTATAAATCAGTATATCATCAAAATAGACCACCACAAATCGTCCAATGAAAGCACGTAAAACTTCGTTCATTAGTCTCATGAAAGTACTAGGTGCATTAGTTAACCCAAAAGGCATGACTAACCACTCATATAAACCAAACTTAGTTTTAAATGCAGTTTTCCATTCATCTCCCAATTTCATACGAATTTGATGGTATCCACTACGCAAATCAACTTTGGAGAATATTGTAGAGCCACTCAATTCATCAAGCATATCATCGAGCCTAGGAATAGGATGACGATAACGAATAGTAATATTATTAATGCCTCTACAATCAACACACATACGCGACGTACCATCCTTTTTAGGCACGAGTATAATAGGAACAGCACAAGGACTAAGAGATTCGCGTATATAACCTTTGTCGAGCAGCTCCTGTACTTGACGCATAATCTCCTTCGTCTCCTCTGGATTGGTACGGTATGGTGCACGGTTGGGTAGCGATGCACCGGGAATTAAGTCAATTTGATGCTCAATCCCTCGAATAGGTGGTAATCCCGGTGGCACGTCTTGTGGGAAGACGTCAGCGAACTCCTGCAAAATGTGAGTGACAGCAGGGGGCAAAGAGGAAGGCACGTCCTCGAATGAAAATAATGCCTCGTTGCACACAAAAGCATAGCAAACAGATTGGCTGAAATCTAGTTCATCAATATCAGATTTTGTGGCAAGTAAACATGCACTTTTCAATTTAATTTCAGAAACAACACTAGATGGTTTATTATTAGGTTTCATTTGTTGCTCAAATTCCTTTGCCACAATCTGATTTTCACTCTTATTTTTCTCCTGTTTTGCTTTATTAGCTCTATTAATGTCATCTTTCAAAATGGAATCAGGAGTCATAGGAAGCAAAGTAATATTTTTATCCTTATGAACAAGAGTATACTGATTGTTTCTACCATGGTGTACAGAATTTTTATCAAATTGCCATGGTCTACCTAGTAATAAGGAACATGCTTGCATGGGTACCACATCACAATCAACATAATCAGCATATGTAGAGATACTAAAATGCACACGAACGGTACGTGTTACCTTAACCTTGCCGCTGTTGTTGAACCATTGGATGTAGTAAGGATGTGGATGTGGTCTTGTGGTGAGAGATAGCTTCTCCACCATCTCCATGCTAGCCAAGTTGTTACAGCTCCCTCCATCGATGATGACGCGAACAGAATGTTCCTTCACAACTCCCTTTGTATGGAACAAATTATGCCTCTGATTCTGCTCTGCTTGTGTGACCTGCACACTCAAAACACGTTGAGCAACTAAACATTCATACCTGTCAGCGTCTTCAGGAGCCATGTATTGCGTCTCATTTTCAGAATCATCTCCACCATGTTCTTCACGTGTAATAAGAGCCAAAGTCTCCTCATCATAGTCACTAGCGGACTCATACCCACCATCCTCAGTAGCAATCATGACACGCTGAGATTTGCATTCTCTCGCAAAATGTCCTCTTCCCTTACAACGACGACAAATAATATCACTTGTGTGCCCTGTCGATGCCATGGAAGAAGAAAAGCTCTGCGCAGGCCCGGCAGGTGTGCTCTTGGCAGAGAGTGGTGGTTGTGCCTGCTTTCTTGTATCACGGCTGGAGGTGGCACCTGATGGAGGTGATGGTGAAGTGGAAGTAGAAGATGCACACGGTGTCCATGATGAAGGTCGACCTGCAGAAAAGTTAGTTCGCGCCAATGGCTGTCGATCCTGCACTTCACGTTCAGCTTTACAAGCAAGATGGAATAAACGAGTGATATTATTATAATCCTTATACTCTAGAATGGTCTGAATCTCTTTATTTAATCCACCCATAAAACGTGCAAGCATAGCTTCATTCTCCTCAACAATACCACATCTAATCATGCCAGTTTGTAATTCTTGATAATATTCTTCTACAGAATTTTTCCCTTGTCTTAAACGCTGCAATTTTTGAAGTAATTCACGTTGATAATATGGTGGAACCCAACGAGTACGCATAGCAGTTTTCAAAGCAGCCCAAGTAGTTGGAACAGGATATAATCTACAATGTTCAGACCACCAAACACATGCAAAGCTAGTGAAAGCACAGACAGCAGCAGGAACACGCCTCTCCTCAGGATATTGTAAACATGTAAATCGTTGTTCAGTTTCTAACTCCCAAGTAAGATATATATCAGGAACATATCTACCCTCAAATGGTGGAATATTCAATTTCAGTTTAGGGAGATGGTCATGATCTCGTACCTGAGGTGGTGGTGCCGGCCTACCGTTGCGAATATATACCTGAGGTCGACCTGCTGGTGGTGGTGCTGGTGGCTGCACGTAGTTCTGATTTTGATCAACCTCATCCTCATAATCGCCCGCATAATCGTCATCCTCCTCAGCCGCCGCAGGAGCAGGAGCCAAAGAAGCATCAACAGTAGGTGCAGCAGCACCCGAATTTTGACCAATCTCAATTGGAACGCGCTGTGCCCGTCCCACTTGATTTGGAAGGCGGCGTTGGAGATGTGGTTGTTGTTGTTGTAGAGGTGCGACATGTGCAGCCGGTGGTGGTTGGGGAAGACGCTTGAGTAATTCAGTAAACTTGTTATCCAGCTTTGTCTCAAACGACTTCTCCATGGCATCTATCTTCTCCATAGCCTCTTCAAATCTGTTTAGCACATCTCCCACCTGGCCACTCATCATTTGATGAAATTTATCATGCAACTCCTTGTTCGTCATGTTCTCCCAATCAGTCTCATCGGCTTGTGAACCTGCCATGGTTAGCAGCAAAAGAAACACAAAAGAATATGATCCTGCAGACTACTAGAAGTGGTGGTGATGGTGGTGTGTCACAAAACCTTCAAGCGAATCTCAAATTCTTACCAGTTCTTACCCAGCAGCAGGTGGTGATCGGCAACCGTTGTAGTCAAAAACTCTCAAAGCTTGGATATAGCGATTACCAGGGAGAGTCAAACGCACGATGTAGACTTATGTGGAGCTGGGAAGGCTTATAATATGGTAGCAAAATGGTAAGCAATAATCAATTCAGAGATGCAAAGTTGAATAAACGCTCAACGACGGTACTGTGCTGGTCCTAGGCTAGACCGTGCTAGAGACGCGAGCCTAGAACACTAACAAAATCACGGCGCTGCACGTAAACAAGGGAAAAGCACACTCTGGAATTTTTTTTTCGCTCTTTTTTTTTGCGCTCCTCTTTTTTTTTGCGAAAAATCACTATAATGGCGAGTGTCTCAAAACTCTTCCCAGGTCAAACTGACAGGATGGGCACAAAATTTTTTGACTATTTTTTTTCGGAAATCAGGGCAGCGACGACGAAAAAGTGCGACAAAAAATCACTATGATGGCGAGTGTCTCAAAACACTACCCGGGGCCTAAAAATAGGATAGGGAAAAAATATTTTTGGTTGCCGAAATTTTGGCCTAAAAACTGCCCGGGGGTCTCCAGACTTTTTTTTTTCCGAGACCTACTCAGGCAAGGAAACACGAAACGGAAAATATATGGATCTCTAAAACAAACCGACTATGAAAAGAACTCGGATTGGTGGTGGATATATGGCGGTAGTATATGGCAGCGGTGGTGGTATATGGATACGGATTCAAAGCGGTGGCGGATAAGCAATGGTGGTAGATGGCAAGGCGATGATGATGGTGCGGCGGCGGCGTGACAACTTATGACCAGAACTCGAAACTCTAAAAGACTAGACTCTAAGACCAGCAACTTGACACGACGATGCAACCGCAAATTCAACAAAGCAAAAACCCTAAAAAGATTATGCAAAGGCTCAGATTGGTTCGGATATGATGAACTAACCCTAATTTTTTTTGTGGCTTTTTCGTGGACTGTAGGTATGAAGAACAGACTCGATCTAAACTATGAAAAACTGTAAAATCTCACCGAGCAACCTGGAAATCTGATACCACTTGATAGAGGCAAAGGTGTCCCGTCTTTCGATGAGATGATGGATATCGCTTTGGTGGAAGTCGACTTTGACGATCCGACTACGAACGTGCGAGGACGTCGCGCCTTAGCAATCGCTAAACCAACTCCGAGAGGTTATCGACCACGCCGGAGCACGATCAACCTAACCACGAGGGTCTGTTTCCTGCGAGCAAACGAAGAACAAGCAAGAAACTGAGATTGCAATCTGGATATTGCGAATATAAGATGAAAGCTTTATTGATCAAGGTGGAGTTCTGTGACGCCTTTGTCTTGTCGCTGAACACAAACGAAGTACGCGAAGTTGCAGCTATGGCGAACTTTTAATCTAAACAAAACCCAAAGTCTAAACGACGCCCTAAGGGCTGTATATATGGAGGAAGAGGGGGGGAATTTCGTGGCCCTTGAGGAAGGGGTCCGAAACCAACGCTATCTCTTGTTTCCCCACACATACGGACTCTAAAAACAGCCTATACTGATGTATTTCGAAATTACATGGGCCTGGCCCAATAATAAGGTGACGCAGCACCTAGAATAGCCTCTGGACGAAAGTTATGAAGTAGCATCTTGTATATTTCGTCCAAGGCTTCATGCACGCATTATGGTGGCTTCAACGTCTTGAAATCATCACTTGTAACTCCGTTCTTGTTCCCCATGCGCATGCCATCATCTCCATGCTTGTTCTTGCTCCAATGTTCATCCTTCTCAAAGCTAGGCCCTTCATTTGTAAGCAAAACAAATGTATCCAATTTAGGCAGCATCATATTCTCATGAATATTAGAATCATTACCAAGAAACGAAAGTACCTGGTAATTTAATTGGCGTGCGCGAGCTCTAGTAATTTGATAGAGGCGAGGGTGTCCCGATCTTTCGATGAGATGATAACTATCGATTTGGTGGAGTCGACTTTGACGATCCGACTACAAACGTGCACGACGTTGCGCCTTAGCAATCGCTAAACCAATCTCCTGAGGTTACTGACGATGCCGGAAGCACGATCAGCCTGACCACGAAGGTCTATTCCTGCAAGCAATCGAAGAACGAGCAAGAATATGATAAAGCAATCTGAATATTGCGATTATATATGAAGTATTGATAATGGTGGGGATCCGTAAGCGGTCTTGGTCTGGTCGTTGGACACAAACGAAGTACACGAAGTTGCAATGGCTAACTTTTAACTAAACAAATTCCAAGAAAAAAGCTACTAGATGGATCTACTTATATAGGAGCAAGGGGTGGCGGCCAAGGAGGTGGGAGGACGTCCCAAGGCAGCCTAAAACCAACCCTAGGTCGTACAAGGCTCATGGGCCCAAGTGGAGGTGATGCAACACCTTTGGACTTGTAGTTTGACTCGGATTCTGGTGCAACGTCAGATTGTTTCGATCATAACTCAATGCTCCGGACGAATTTAAAGGTGAATCCAATTGGGTTGGAAAGAGCACGAAATCTAGTTTCCAACAAAAAAAGAATCACCCAATTCGGAGTCCGTATGAAAAAGGTGTTGGCGTTTTGAGTCAGGTATGTCTGTGCAGTCCGAATCTGAATCCAGAACGTGAGAGACTTGGACTCTATCTTCTCTTGGCCCAAAAGTGACGTGAGAGGACTTTTTGAACAGAACCTAAACTTCTCCTTTTGCCTTATCTTCATATGTGGATTGTACAAATGTCCCATACACCTGCAATTAGACAAAACACAAAAGTGTGTGAAGTATTTTTGTTCTGGATAACATAAATAGATTATTGAATAGTTTGCACTAGAAATCACCTGGCAAATATGCATGTATGCAATATTTTTGGTCGTATCCAAGGTAGTCATGTCCTCATCATAATTGGTCCAGTATGTATAGCAGCAGGGGCTGTGGGTGTAACAATGGTATTGATGTCCTCATCAGTATGTATGGTTCCCGGTGTTTCTCTCAAGATGATCCAAGATGATCGGATATGACAATCTTATATGCAATGTGGTATGATGCTATGGCACTTGCTTACAAGTTATTTGCTCTTTCTCTTTTGCTTGAAAGCTTATTCTTTTTTTTTTGTATGTATGGCCACTTTGCGAAATGAAAAACCAAGATAGCAATTGTGTATATGCGGGAACAATCTTTGTGACACAAGAGATGATATGATACCAATATGATATGGTATGTATGCAATGGTAGGTGTCGATCACTAATGTGCACAAGTAACGTTGTCGGCAATACTCAAATGGCTAGTCTCGATAGGCAAGTGACGCAAAATGGGCTAAGGGTTATCAATGCAATGTGCAAGGGAATATACAATGGTGTCGTCGAGGTTACCATCCTTGGCGATGATGAGTGGCGGTGTTCTTGATGTAGATACCAAGATGATGGAGACTCGTCCCTAAGTAGCCGAAACACCTTAGGAAACGGAAAAACCACAACTCAAAATCTCAAAGACAAAAGTCAAACGGTGGTAGTGTAAGCGATGGTGGTTTTGCGGAAGCTCAATGGGATTGCGGAAATGCAATGATGGGTTTTGAGACGCAATGCGGAAGTCGAGGGTAAGGTGGATGGACTATACATGGTGTCGGAGTTCGAAACACGGTCCCTAAGTAGCCGAAACACCCTTAGGAGACACAACTCACAACACAAACAAAATTGGGTTATATGGAGTTGTGGAAGTGTATGGTGGGTAAGCCTATACGGAAGTTATAGTGGTGGTGGTGGTTGATGAAGAAGCAACTGTCCCTAAGTAGCCAAAACACCTTAGGAGACTCGAATCACAACTCAAACAACCTCAAATGCTAAGGGGAACAAAATTGGTTAGGTTGCGGAAGTCGGTGGTGGTTATGCTGATGTGTATGTGGTCTCTGTAACAAAATTGGATGAAAGTTAGGCGGTAAACGGAGTGGAGGATGGAGTAGATGCTGTCAGGGGCCGGATGTCCGGGCTCGGGATCCGTGGATGAACACCGCGTGGAGAGGTCAAATCCGGGGCAAAATTCGGAAGATTTTGTGGATGGAAATTGGGGAAAAGCTAGATCTACCTGCAACACACGAAATCCGCGGATCAAATCCAACAAAACTTCATCACACCAACAAATCACAAAAAAATTTGGGGCTATTTTTTGGTGGGGATTTTCGAATTTGGGACAAAATCAACAAAAATAGGCTAGAAAACACAACGGGGAGGCTCCGAAATCGTGATCAACGTGGCTCATGATACCAAGATGATGTAGGGCGGAACCCTAGATGGCCGATCTTTCACGAAAGGAGCGGATCCCTACGAAGAACGTGATGAACACGAGGGGAAACACGAGAGGAACACGAGAGAAATCACTCAGCCAACAAGAATAGATCACACATGCGCTAGATCGATGAAACAAAGGTAAGATACAAGATCCAAAGTCAACAACGGACGATACAAACGGTAACCGGTTCTTCTCCGTGAGGAGGTCTTGAATCCACGAGGGGATCTTCCCGTGAGGGGTCTTGAATCCAAGGTGGATCTTCTCCATAGAGGGGCCGCAGTCTCTCTCGTGGAGTAGACCGATATGGATGAGCAAAGCTTTATCTCTAAATGAGCTAATCCTTTGCTAACTCTAACTAGGAGGAGGTGGGGGAGTATATATAGTCTAAGGGACGAAGGGGTACATGGGCCTCGGCCCAGATGCGCTGCACGCAGGCAGAGGGGGCCGGATGTCCGGGCCTTCCTGAGACGCCGGATGTCCGGGCGTTGGGGCCGGATGTCCGGGCCTTCCTGAGACGCCGGATGTCCGGGCGTTGGGGCCGGATGTCCGGGCTGGCAGGGTCCAGCTTCTGTGATGGGGCGCCGGATTTCCGGGAGCTGGGCCGGATGTCCGGCGGCTCGCGACGGGCCGGATGTCCGGGCTTGGGGGCCGGATGTCCGGGCTGACTTGGTTCAGCTTCGGGTGTCTTCTGTGATGGGCGCCGGATTTCCGGGGGTCGGGCCGGATGTCCGGGATGGGGCCGGATGTCCGGGGCCTGTAGCAGCTGTCTCTTCTTCCTTCTCCTTCCTTTGCTTCCGCGCACGCTTGGCCTTGGTCCTTGGGTTCTCCATGGTCTCCTCGGGTGTACCTGAGTATGAACAAGGTCCGCGCTTGAAGTAGCATCCATGTCTTGCATGCGGAAAGGGAATATTCGGAAAGGAGCGAGTTCACCTTAGGTCCAATGGCGTAGGCTCGAGTGTACATGGGGATGATCGTCGGATGCTCCGCATCAAATGCTCTATCTCACATATGAGCTAAACCAATGCTAACCCTAGAAAGATGGAGGAGAAGGAGTATATATAGTCTAGGGGGTCGAAGGGGTACACGGGCCTCGGCCCTTACTGTGCGCAGACAGGGGTGGCCGGATGTCCGGGGCTTCAGGAGGAGCCGGATGTCCGGGCGACGGGCCGGATGTCCAGGGCTTCAGGAGGGGCCGGATGTCCGGGCGACGGGCCGGATGTCCGGGCTGGAGGGCAAAACTTCTGGATGTTCTGTAGCGTGGCGCCGGATGTCCGGGCTTTTGGCCGGATTTCCGGGCTGGGGCCGGATGTCCGGGCCCTGTAGGCTTGGGCGTCTGGGCTGCTGCTGCTGTGGTTGCTCCAGGGGCCGGATGTCCGGGGACTTGGCCGGATGTCCGGGGCCTGGAAGGTGAACTTGCCTATTTCCGTTGGTTCTCTTCATCCGTGAACTTGGCGGCTTGTCCGTCTTCACGTGCATCCTCGGGAGGCTCCTCTTGACACCTAATCATGCATAGCATATCGGACTTAGGTAGTAGCCATGTCTCGAGTGGATCATATGTGATATCACTGAGGAAGGAAGTCACCTCGTTCTCGAGAGCTCTAGCTCGTGCTCGTGTCATAGGTCCTCTTGGCTCTTGATGAGACGATGGTAGGTCCATGGGGATGACCGTAGGATGCTCCGCATCATCTCCCCTCCCTTGGGAAAGATCCGACCTCGGATCGAAATCCTCATCACCATGGTACGGGGATAGATCTTTGATGTTGAAGATGTCGCTCACGTAGTACTTGTCGCGTGGGATGTCGATCTTGTATGCGTTGTTGTTGTAGGTGCAAGCACCTTTAAGGGTCCATCCGCTCGGGGTAGTAGCTTGGACTTGCATTCCTTGGGGAAGCGATCCTTGCGAAGGTGTAGCCACACAAGATCTCCAACATTGAACATCATGGGTTGCTTGTTGACGTTGAGCTTGGTCGCGAGTCGTTGTACTTGGCGCTCGATGGTGTTTCTTGTATCTTCGTGCATCTTCTTGAGGAAGTTGACTCGGGCACTCGCGTCCATGTTTGCGCGCTCTTGTAGCGGTAGAGGTAGAATGTCCAATGGAGACAATGGGTTGAAGCCATAGACGACCTCGAAGGGGGACTTGCCGGTAGTCGAATGTCTTGCACGATTGTAGGCGTACTCGGCGATGGGTAGGCACTCCTCCCACTCCTTGATGTTCTTCTTTATCAACACGCGTAGTAGAGTGGAGAGCGTGCGGTTGGTCACCTCCGTTTGGCCGTTGGTTTGTGGATGGTATGCCGAAGAGAACAAAAGCTTGATTCCGAGCTTGGCGCACAATGTCTTCCAAAAGTAACTCAAGAACTTGACGTCGCGGTCCGAGACAATCGTCTTAGGCACTCCATGAAGGCGCAAGATTTCCCTACAAAACAAATTTGCAACATGTGAAGCATCGTCTATCTTGTTGCAAGGAATGAAATATGCCATTTTCGAGAATCGGTCCACAACAAGAAAAACGGAATCCTTGCCATTTCGAGTTCTAGGCAAACCAAGCACAAAGTCCATGCTAATGTCTTCCCATGGGTGATATGGAATTGGAAGTGGCATATAGAGGCCATGAGATTGAGCTTTGGACTTAGCTTTGCGACATGTAGAGCATCGGTTGGTGAAGCGATTGACGTCGCGGAACATCTTGGGCCAAAAGTAGTTCTTGGAGAGCGTAGCAAATGTCTTGTCGCGTCCAAAGTGTCCCATGAGTCCGCCTCCATGAGATTCCTGCAAAAGCAACAAGCGAAGAGAGGACTCGGGGATGCAAAGTTTGTTAGCTCTCATAAGATATCCATCTTTGATGTAGTATCGATCCCAAGAAGTATGCGTCAAACACTTGGCATAAGGAATAGAAAATGTAGGATCATGCTCATACAAGTCTTTTATATGCTCAAAGCCAATGACATTTAACTCAAGTTGATTAGCAAGCATGCATATACGGGAAAGTGCATCCGCCACAACATTTTCCTTACCTTTAATATACTTGATGACATAAGGAAACGACTCAATGAACTCACTCCATTTAGCATGACGCTTGTTCAACTTAGTTTGACCCTTAAGGTATTTAAGCGTTTCATGGTCGGTATGGATGATGAACTCATGAGGGCGTAGGTAATGTTCCCATTCATGCAAAACTCGCACCAAAGCATATAGCTCTTTGTCATAGATAGGGTAATTGAGTTGCGCTCCGGAGAGTTTCTCACTAAAATAAGCAATTGGGCACTTCTCTTGCGTTAACACACCTCCTATGCCATTACCACTAGCATCGCAATGAATTTCGAAAGGTTTTTCAAAGTTGGGTAATGCAAGCACGGGAGCATGAGTAAGCAAATTCTTAAGCTCATTGAAAGCGATATCTTGAGATGTTCCCCAAACAAATGGTGCATTTTTCTTACTCAAAGCATGCAAAGGTGAAGCAATGGTACTAAAATCCTTCACAAATCTGCGATAGAAACCGGCTAAACCAAGAAAACTACGCACTTGTTGCAAATTGGTTGGTTGGGGCCAAGTTTTAATAGCATTGATCTTAGATTCATCAACATGAACACCCTCAGAAGATACTACGAAACCCAAGAAAACAAGCTTATCAACACCAAATAGGCATTTTTCCATATTAGCATAAAGTTCCTGTTTTCAAAGAGTTTGTAGCACGGTGCGAAGGTGGGTGACATGCTCTTTGAGAGATTTGCTAAACACAAGGATATCATCAAAGTAGACAACAACAAATTCACCAATGTAAGGGCGAAACACGTAATGCATAAGACGCATGAAAGTACCGGGTGCTTCCGATAAACCCATAGGCATGACTAACCACTCATATAGACCAAACTTTGTTTTGAAAGCGGTTTTCCATTCATCACCCTCTTGTATGCGGATTTGATAGTAACCAGTTTTAAGATCAATTTTGGAAAAGATAGTGGCACCGCAAAGTTCATCAAGCATATCATCAAGGCGTGGAATGGGGTACCTATAACGAATGGTGATAGCATTGATAGGTCTACAATCGGAACACATGCGAAAGCTACTGTCTCGTTTAAGCACAAGAATGACCGGTACGGCACAAGGACTCAAACTTTCACGCACATGTCCATGGTCTATGAGATGCTTTACTTGCCTTTGAATTTCTTTGGTTTCTTCGGGGTTGACGTGATAGGGCGCTTTGTTTGGAAGCGGCGCTCCGGGGATGAGATCAGTTCGGTGCTCAATGCCTCGTAGTGGAGGTAGACCCGGAGGTAGCTCATCGGGGAAAACATCTTGGAATTCCTGCAATAAAGAAGATAACACCAAAGGTAGATCGTGAGAGTTGTTAGTTTTTGGTGCCTCCTCCTTGCACAATAGGACATAGTGTAGGAGACTTGATGGGTTCTCACACACTTCTCTCATCTCACGTTTGGTGGCAAATAGGACTAAGTTTTTCTTGTCGCTCGTCGTGGAGGCACTCAATTTGGGCTTGTGGCGCTCACTCTCTTTTTGGTGGTTCACTCTCTCACTATTCTCTCCACGATGGGTGTTTTGCTTGTCGGCGAGCACTTGGCTTGGAGACATAGGACGTAGCACAAGCTCTTTCCCTTTCATCTTGAAGCTATAGTGATTTGTACGCCCATTGTGAATGACACCTCGGTCAAATTGCCATGGCCGTCCAAGAAGGAGGTGGCACACGGTCATCGGAAGGACATCACACTCCAAAGTGTCTTCATAGGCGCCGATCTTGAAAGAGACTTGTACTCTCTGCTCGACTTGTATGGTGCCGGTGTCGCTTAGCCATTGAACCTTGTAGGGGTGCGGGTGCTTCATCTTGACCAATTGGAGTTTGGAGCATAGTTCTTCACTTGCCAAGTTATGGCAACTCCCTCCATCGATGATGACCTTGACGGACCGTCCATTGATGCCGGCCTTTGTGTGGAAGATATGGCATCTTTGATCTTCGTCTTGTTGATGTTGAAGAGTCAAGACCTTGGAGACAACAAGAGCGGGACTTGAGTCTTCGTCACAAAAGATGTGATCATCTTCTTCTTCATTGTTCACTTGTCGGTGCATGGCCACTTGCTCAAGAGCTTCCATTTCTCCTTCACTCATGGAGTCGTAGGTGCCGTCGTCGTTGAGGATCATGGTGCGCTTGTTTGTGCACTCGAAGGACTTGTGGCCTCGGCCTCCGCATGTGAAACATTTGATGGAACTTGTCTTGATGGTCTCATCGGTTGGAGTAGATGATGATGAAGCTTTCGGCTTGAAGTTGCTTGTAGTAGGAGGACGACTTGAGCTTGTCGAAGCTTTCTTGTAACTTGACTTGTCGCCATTGCTCGTGGTGGGAGTCGTCGAAGCTTGATTGTTGGAGAGGCCATAGTACTTGGATGAGAACTTGGCATACTTGAAGTCGTCTTGTACTTGCCGTTCCGCTTTGGTAGCTTGATGCACTAGCTCGATGAGGTTCGAGTATGGTTGGAAGTCGGCAATCTTCTTGATAGGGTGATTGAGTCCATTCAAGAAACGTGCCATAGTTTGCTCATCATCTTCTTTGACATTGGCTCGTATCATGGCAATCTCCATTTCCTTGTAGTACTCTTCAACGCTCTTGGTTCCTTGCTTGAGTTGTTGGAGTTTCTTGAAGAGGTCACGGTTGTAGTAGTTTGGCACGAATCGTGCTCTCATGACATCCTTCATTTGTGCCCAAGTGGTGATGGGTGGTTCACCTCTTGCTGCATGGCGCTCAATGACTTGTTCCCACCAAATGAGGACGTAGTCTTGGAATTCGAGGGATGCCATTGTGATCTTCTTCTCTTCTTCGTAGTTGTGCAAGCGGAAGATTTTGTCAACCTTCAATGCCCATGATATGTACTCTTCGGGGTCATTGCTTCCGGTAAACTTGGGCATGGTGAACTTTAGCTTGCCATATCGTTGCTCTTCATTGTGTTGGGGTCGGGGATGATGACGCCCATGTCGTTGAGGATTGACAATCTCATGTTGTGCTTGGCGAGGAGGGTTGTCTTCCTCATGTTGCTCTTGGCGAGGAGGGTTGTCGATCTCATGTTGCTCTTGGCGAGGAGGGGGTCCATTGTCTTCTTGCTCTCGATGGACTTGACGTTCTTGTCTCGCTTGAGGAGAAACTGGTCTATCTTGACGAGGAGCTTGTCGATCTTGACGAGGGGCTTGACGATGCACACGTGCTTGGTAAATCCTTTCTTGAGCTTCGTCGCGAAGTGCTTCTTGATGTAGTCGAGCTTGTCGGCCTCGATTGGCTACGGCACAACTTGAGTCTTGAAGAGCACGTTGCGCCTCAAGTGCTTGAGCTTCACGTAGTTGTCGTTCTTGACGTTGCGCCTCGGCGTCTTGTGCATCTTGATGTTGTCGCGCTCGCTCCTCTTGTTCTTGTTGTCGTTGGCGTTGCCGTTCTTGTGCTTGTGCGAAAGCAGCTTGGTTGTGATGATGTCGATGCTCTTGAGAGTCGGTGTCGTGTACAGGATTGCGGTTAGCTTGACGGTCTTGACGCGCGACACGACGAAGAGTGTTCGATGTCGGTGTACTTGAACCGGAGATGGTGTCGTCGTAGTGTCGACTTGAGCGGCTCCGTCTTGACGAGGACGAAGTTGTAGAAGAGCGGACCATCATGGTTCAGATATCTTCTTTGAGGGAACTCATGGATGTGTCGAAGTAGTCTCTTGTACGTTGCTCAGATTGTCGTAGATCGGTGGCGAGGTTGTCGATGTGATCGCCCAAAGCAAGTTGTTCTTGATGCAAAGCTCGGTGTGCACCAAATAGTTGAGTCTTGGTGACGTAGGATGACATGTCGTCGTCTTGCTCCAAGAAGAGTGTGATAAAGGCAAAGGTGTCCCGTCTTTCGATGAGATGATGAATATCGCTTTGATGGAAGTCGACTTTGACGATCCGACTACGAACGTGCGAGGACGTCGCGCCTTAGCAATCGCTAAACCAACTCCGAGAGGTTATCGACCACGCCGGAGCACGATCAACCTGACCACGAGGGTCTGTTTCCTGCGAGCAAACGAAGAACAGGCAAGAAACTGAGATTGCAATCTGGATATTGCGAATATAAGATGAAAGCTTTATTGATCAAGGTGGGGTTCTGTGACGCCTTTGTCTGGTCGCTGAACACAAACGAAGTACGCGAAGTTGCAGCTATGGCGAACTTTTAATCTAAACAAAACCCAAAGTCTAAACGACGCCCTAAGGGCTGTATATATGGAGGAAGAAGGGGGGGAATTTCGTGGCCCTTGAGGAAGGGGTCCGAAACCAACCCTATCTCTTGTTTCCCCACACATACGGACTCTAAAAACAGCCTATACTTATGTATTTCGGAATTACATGGGCCTGGCCCAATAATAAGGTGACGCAGCACCTAGAATAGCCTCTGGACGAAAGTTATGAAGTAGCATCTTGTATATTTCGTCCAAGGCTTCATGCACGCATTATGGTGGCTTCAACGTCCTGAAATCATCACTTGTAACTCCGTTCTTGTTCCCCATGCGCATGCCATCATCTCCATGCTTGTTCTTGCTCCAATGTTCATCCTTCTCAAAGCTAGGCCCTTCATTTGTAAGCAAAACAAATGTATCCAATTTAGGCAGCATCATATTCTCATGAACATTAGAATCATTAGCAAGAAACGAAAGTACCTGGTAATTTAATTGGCGTGCGCGAGCTCTAGTAATTGGTCCAGTATGTATAGCAGCAGGGACTGTGGGTGTAATAATTGTATTGATGTCCTCATCATCCTCCCCTTCTTGAAATGAAGTCGTCCTCGACGGAAGTCATCTTCCTCACCCAAATAAGGCTTCAAATCTGCAATATTAAAAGTGGGACTAACCCCAAAATCTGCAGGCAGCTCAAGTTTATATGCATTATCATTTATTTTCTCTAACACCTTAAAAGGACCATCAGCACGTGGCATTAGCTTTGATTTGCGCAAATCAGGAAATCTATCCTTACGCAAATGTAACCAAACAAGATCTCCAGGTGCAAACACAACATGTTTTCTACCCTTATCTCCAGCAAGTTTATATTTAGCATTCATACGCTCAATGTTTTCCTTAGTTAACTCATGCATTTTTAAGATCAATTCAGCACGTTGTTTAGCATCAAAATTAACCTTCTCCGAAGATGGAAGAGGCAACAAATCAATAGGTGCACGAGGTAGGAAACCATACACAATTTCAAAAGGGCACATCTTAGTAGTAGAATGCAATGAACGATTATAAGCAAACTCAATATGAGGCAAGCATTCTTCCCACATTTTCTTATTATTCTTCAAAACAGCCCTAAGCATAGTAGACAATGTTCTATTGACTACTTCAGTTTGTCCATCAGTTTGGGGGTGACAAGTAGTACTAAAAAGCAGTTTAGTCCCCAACTTAGCCCATAAACATCTCCAAAAGTGGCTAAGAAATTTAGTATCACGATCCGAAACAATAGTATTTGGCACACCATGCAAGCGAATAATTTCACGAAAGAACAAATCAGCAACATTAACAGCATCATCGCTTTTATGACATGGTATAAAGTGCGCCATTTTCGAGAATCTATCCACGACAACAAATATGCTATCCCTCCCCTTCTTTGTTCGAGGTAAACCTAAAACAAAGTCCATAGATATATCCTCCCAAGGAACACTAGGTACAGGCAAAGGCATATATAAACCATGAGGATTGAGTCGTGACTTAGCTTTTTGACATGTAGTGCAGCGAGCAACAAAACGCTCAACATCCCGTCTCATCTTTGGCCAAAAGAAATGTGTAGCAAGTACGTCCTCCGTCTTCTTCACGCCAAAGTGTCCCATTAATCCTCCTCCATGCGCCTCCTGCAACAACAAAAGACGAAGAGAGCTAGCTGGAATGCATAGCTTGTTAGCACGGAACACAAATCCATCATTAACGACAAACTTGTTCCAGGTTCTTCCTTCTTTACAATTCTGCAATACATCTTTAAAATCAGCATCATGCACATATTGATCTTTGATGGTCTCCAAACCAAATATTTTGAAGTCAAGTTGTGAAAGCATAGTATACCCTTCTTGTGTTTAATGACATAAGGGAAAGTTTCAATGAATTCAACCCATTTAGCATGTCTACGATTCAGTTTAGCTTGACTTTTAATATGTTTCAAAGATTCATGATCAGAATGTATAACAAATTCTTTGGGCCATAAATAATGTTGCCATGTTTCTAAAGTCCGAACAAGAGCATATAGTTCTTTATCATAAGTAGAATAATTCAGACTAGGCCCACTCAATTTTTCAGAAAAGTATGCAACAGGTTTGCCATCTTGTAATAACACACCTCCTAATCCAATGCCACTAGCATCACATTCAAGCTCAAAAGTCTTATTAAAATCAGGAAGTTGGAGTAAAGGAGCATGTGTCAACTTATCTTTCAATACCGTGAAGGCTTCTTCCTGTGCGGTACCCCAAACAAAAGGCACATCCTTCTTTGTAAGCTCGTTGAGAGGTGCAGCAATGGTGCTAAAATCTCTCACAAAACGCCTATAGAAACCAGCGAGTCCAAGAAAACTCCGCACTTGTGTGACCGTTTTGGGCTGCGGCCAACTCTCAATAGCTTCAATCTTGGCTTTATCAACTTCAATTCCCTGTGGAGTAACAACATAGCCAAGAAAAGATACTCGGTCGGTGCAAACGGTGCACTTCCCAAGGTTACCAAACAAACGTGCATCACGTAGAGCAATAAAAACAGCACGTAAATGTTCCAAATGTTCTTCCAAAGATTTGCTATAAATCAGTATATCATCAAAATAGACTACCACAAATCGTCCAATGAAAGCACGTAAAACTTCGTTCATTAGTCTCATGAAAGTACTAGGTGCATTAGTTAACCCAAAAGGCATGACTAACCACTCATATAAACCAAACTTAGTTTTAAATGCAGTTTTCCATTCATCTCCCAATTTCATACGAATTTGATGGTATCCACTACGCAAATCAACTTTGGAGAATATTGTAGAGCCACTCAATTCATCAAGCATATCATCTAGCCTAGGAATAGGATGACGATAACGAATAGTAATATTATTAATGCCTCTACAATCAACACACATACGCGACGTACCATCCTTTTTAGGCACTAGTATAATAGGAACAACACAAGGACTAAGAGATTCGCGTATATAACCTTTGTCGAGCAGCTCCTGTACTTGACGCATAATCTCCTTCGTCTCCTCTGGATTGGTACGGTATGGTGCACGGTTGGTGATGAGGACATCAATACAATTATTACACCCACAGGCCCTGCTGCTATACATACTGGACCAATTACTAGAGCTCGCGCACGCCAATTAAATTACCAGGTACTTTCGTTTCTTGCTAATGATTCTAATGTTCATGAGAATATGATGCTGCCTAAATTGGATACATTTGTTTTGCTTACAAATGAAGGGCCTAGCTTTGAGAAGGATGAACATTGGAGCAAGAACAAGCATGGAGATGATGGCATGCGCATGGGGAACAAGAACGGAGTTACAAGTGATGATTTCAGGACGTTGAAGCCACCATAATGCGTGCATGAAGCCTTGGACGAAATATACAAGATGCTACTTCATAACTTTCGTCCAGAGGCTATTCTAGGTGCTGCGTCACCTTATTATTGGGCCAGGCCCATGTAATTCCGAAATACATAAGTATAGGCTGTTTTTAGAGTCCGTATGTGTGGGGAAACAAGAGATAGGGTTGGTTTCGGACCCCTTCCTCAAGGGCCACGAAATTCCCCCCCTTCTTCCTCCATATATACAGCCCTTAGGGCGTCGTTTAGACTTTGGGTTTTGTTTAGATTAAAAGTTCGCCATAGCTGCAACTTCGCGTACTTCGTTTGTGTTCAGCGACCAGACAAAGGCGTCACAGAACCCCACCTTGATCAATAAAGCTTTCATCTTATATTCGCAATATCCAGATTGCAATCTCAGTTTCTTGCCTGTTCTTCGTTTGCTCGCAGGAAACAGACCCTCGTGGTCAGGTTGATCGTGCTCCGGCGTGGTCGATAACCTCTCGGAGTTGGTTTAGCGATTGCTAAGGCGCGACGTCCTCGCACGTTCGTAGTCGGATCGTCAAAGTCGACTTCCATCAAAGCGATATTCATCATCTCATCGAAAGACGGGACACCTTTGCCTCTATCAAGTGGTATCAGTTTTCAGGTTGCTCGGTGAGAATTTCCAGTTTCCCCTAGATTAGATTTATTTTCTTACCTATTGTCCAAGAAAAAGCCACAAAAAAGTTAGATCTATTCATCCTTTTGTCCAACGACCAGACCAAGACCGCTTACGGATTCCCACCACTATCAATACTTCATATATATTCGCAATATTCAGATTGCATCAAATTGACTTAATTCCCGGTGCATCGCTACCCAACCGTGCACCATACCGTACCAATCCAGAGGAGACGAAGGAGATTATGCGTCAAGTACAGGAGCTGCTCGACAAAGGTTATATACGCGAATCTCTTAGTCCTTGTGCTGTTCCTATTATACTCGTGCCTAAAAAGGATGGTACGTCGCGTATGTGTGTTGATTGTAGAGGCATTAATAATATTACTATTCGTTATCGTCATCCTATTCCTAGGCTCGATGATATGCTTGATGAATTGAGTGGCTCTACAATATTCTCCAAAGTTGATTTGCGTAGTGGATACCATCAAATTCGTATGAAATTGGGAGATGAATGGAAAACTGCATTTAAAACTAAGTTTGGTTTATATGAGTGGTTAGTCATGCCTTTTGGGTTAACTAATGCACCTAGTACTTTCATGAGACTAATGAACGAAGTTTTACGTGCTTTCATTGGACGATTTGTGGTGGTCTATTTTGATGATATACTGATTTATAGCAAATCTTTCGAAGAACATTTGGAACATTTACGTGCTGTTTTTATTGCTCTACGTGATGCACGTTTGTTTGGTAACCTTGGGAAGTGCACCTTTTGCACCGACCGAGTATCTTTTCTTGGCTATGTTGTTACTCCACAGGGAATTGAAGTTGATAAAGCCAAGATTGAAGCTATTGAGAGTTGGCCGCAGCCCAAAACGGTCACACAAGTGCGGAGTTTTCTTGGACTCGCTGGTTTCTATAGGCGTTTTGTGAGAGATTTTAGCACCATTGCTGCACCTCTCAACGAGCTTACAAAGAAGGATGTGCCTTTTGTTTGGGGTACCGCACAGGAAGAAGCCTTCACGGTATTGAAAGATAAGTTGACACATGCTCCTTTACTCCAACTTCCTGATTTTAATAAGACTTTTGAGCTTGAATGTGATGCTAGTGGCATTGGATTAGGAGGTGTGTTATTACAAGATGGCAAACCTATTGCATACTTTTCTGAAAAAATGAGTGGGCCTAGTCTGAATTATTCTACTTATGATAAAGAACTATATGCTCTTGTTCGGACTTTAGAAACATGGCAACATTATTTATGGCCCAAAGAATTTGTTATACATTCTGATCATGAATCTTTGAAACATATTAAAAGTCAAGCTAAACTGAATCGTAGACATGCTAAATGGGTTGAATTCATTGAAACTTTCCCTTATGTCATTAAACACAAGAAGGGTGATAGAGGCAAAGGTGTCCCGTCTTTCGGTGAGATGATGAATATCGCTTTGATGGAAGTCGACTTTGACGATCCGACTACGAACGTGCGAGGACGTCGCGCCTTAGCAATCGCTAAACCAACTCCGAGAGGTTATCGACCACGCCGGAGCACGATCAACCTGACCACGAGGGTCTGTTTCCTGCGAGCAAACGAAGAACAGGCAAGAAACTGAGATTGCAATCTGGATATTGCGAATATAAGATGAAAGCTTTATTGATCAAGGTGGGGTTCTGTGACGCCTTTGTCTGGTCGCTGAACACAAACGAAGTACGCGAAGTTGCAGCTATGGCGAACTTTTAATCTAAACAAAACCCAAAGTCTAAACGACGCCCTAAGGGCTGTATATATGGAGGAAGAAGGGGGGGAATTTCGTGGCCCTTGAGGAAGGGGTCCGAAACCAACCCTATCTCTTGTTTCCCCACACATACGGACTCTAAAAACAGCCTATACTTATGTATTTCGAAATTACATGGGCCTGGCCCAATAATAAGGTGACGCAGCACCTAGAATAGCCTCTGGACGAAAGTTATGAAGTAGCATCTTGTATATTTCGTCCAAGGCTTCATGCACGCATTATGGTGGCTTCAATGTCCTGAAATCATCACTTGTAACTCCGTTCTTGTTCCCCATGCGCATGCCATCATCTCCATGCTTGTTCTTGCTCCAATGTTCATCCTTCTCAAAGCTAGGCCCTTCATTTGTAAGCAAAACAAATGTATCCAATTTAGGCAGCATCATATTCTCATGAACATTAGAATCATTAGCAAGAAACGAAAGTACCTGGTAATTTAATTGGCGTGCGCGAGCTCTAGTAATTGGTCCAGTATGTATAGCAGCAGGGCCTGTGGGTGTAATAATTGTAGTGATGTCCTCATCAGAGTGGGTTGGTAGAAGTACTTGGCCTATCCATCATTTCAAACAAAGATATGTGAGTGGGAGAAAGAGAAGAACCAATACCAAATGTACCTTGACCGATGTTGAAAATGGATCAAAGATCACTCCAATGTGTATCAAGGGAATAGCACAATTGGTACCGTTTCTTGTCGGTTCTCACACCTACACAAGTAAAAGCTTATGGTGGAGCTTGGTTAGGATGGTGGCACAAAATTTGATGCAATTGTATGTGAGACTCAATAATGTTGGAAAAGATTCACAAATTTGCAAATGCAACAAGTAGACCAATAGCAAGATATGGTACACGGAAACACACACGCAAATAGATAAGTGGGGTTGGGCAACCAAGGGTGAGCCAAAATGTGGAATCCACCAAGATGCTCTTGTTGCACAACACTAGAGAGACGCTAGCACGATTGCACAATAGGCGGATACGAACTTGTGCACAACCTACTAAGCAAAAATGCAACGACTTCTATCCCAAGTATGCTATATGTATGATGTTTCTATGCTTTGATCCAAGATGATCAAGTATGACAATCTTAATGTTGTATGATGCTATGGTTCTTGCTTATAAGCTCTTTGCTTATCGTTCCCTTTTGCTTAAAAGCTTGTTTGGCTCTTTGTTGTTTGAGCTCTTTTCTCATGCAATGCTTCACGAACCAAGATAGCAATTGTGTATGCGAAGACAACTTTTGTGACACAAGAGATGATACCAAGATATGCAACTCAATGATGGTATGTATGCTATGTGAAGTATGAACACTAATGTGCACAAGTCACGTTGCCGGCAATACTCAAAGGCTAGTCTCGATGGGTAAGCTACGCAAAAGTAAGGCTATGGGGTTATCAATGCAAATGCAAGATAATATGATAATATCATGATACCAAGATGATATGAAGGTGAAAGTGATACCAAAGTAATGTAGCCGTTCGTAGTAGTCCTTGGCGAAGATGAGCGGTGGTGATGTTGATGCCGAACCGTACCTAGATAGCCGAAACACAATAGGACATGGAAACCACAACTCAAATTCTCAAAACAAAACGGGTCAAAATTGTCGGAGTTGGTAACGGGAAAGGCTATGGTGGTGCTATGCGGAAGTGGTGGTGGTATGCGGAAGTGTATGTGGGCTCCAGAACAAAATTGGATGAAAGTTAGGCGGTAAACGTAGTGGAGGATGGAGTTGATGCTGTCAGGGGCCGGATGTCCGGGCGGATGGCCGGATGTCCGGGCCGGGCTGGTCGGGCCGGATGTCCGGGCTCGGGATCCGTGGATGAACACCGCGTGGAGAGGTCAAATCCAGCGCAAAATTCAGAAGCTTTTGTGAATGGAAATTGGGGAAAAGATGGGGAAAAGCTAGATCTACCTGCAACACACGAAATCCGTGGATCAAATCCAACAAAACTTCATCACACCAACAAATCACAAAAAAATAATTTGGGGCAATTTTTGGGTTAGGACGAAAAACAACAAAATCAAGCTAGAAAACAAAGAGAGGGGGCTCCGAAATCGTGATCAACGTGGCTCATGATACCAAGATGATGTAGGGTGGAACCGTAGATGGCCGATCTTTCACGAAAGGAGCGGATCCCAACTAAGAACACGAAGAACACGAGGGAAAACACGAGGGGAAACACAAGAGAATCACTCAAACCAACAAGATTCGATTACACATGCGCTAGATCCAAGAATACAAAGGGAGGTACACGATCCACGATCAACAAAGGACGATACAAAGGGTAACCGGTTCTTCTCCATGAGGAGGTCTTGATGGGGGCCACCCAAGAGGGGGTCTTGAATCCAACGTGGATCGTGTCCGAAGAGGGGCCGCAGTCTCTCTCGAGGAGGAGATCCATATGGATGAGCAATGCTCTATCTCACATATGAGCTAAACCAATGCTAACCCTAGAAAGATGGAGGAGAAGGAGTATATATAGTCTAGGGGGTCGAAGGGGTACACATGCCTCGGCCCTAACTGTGCGCAAACAGGGGTGGCCGGATGTCCGGGCTGGAGGGGAAAACTTCTGGATGTTCTGTAGCGTGGCGCCGGATGTCCAGGCTTTTGGCCGGATTTCCGAGCTGGGGCCGGATGTCCGGGCTGGACGCCGGATGTCCGGGCCCTGTAGGCTTGGGCGTCTGGGCTGCTGCTGATAGAGGCAAAGGTGTCCCGTCTTTCGATGAGATGATGGATATCGCTTTGGTGGAAGTCGACTTTGAGGATCCCACAACGAACGTGCGATGACGTCGCGCCTTAGCAATCGCTAAACCAACTCTGAGAGGTTATTGACCACGCCGGAGCACGATCAACCTGACCACGAGGGTCTTTTCCCTGCGAGCAAACGAAGAACAAGCAAGAAACTGAGATTGCAATTTGGATATTGCGAATATAAGATGAAAGCTTTATTGATCAAGGTGGGGTTCTGTGACGCCTTTGTCTGGTCGTTGAACACAAACGAAGTACGCGAAGTTGCAGCTATGGCGAACTTTTAATCTAAACAAAACTCAAAGTCTAAACGACGCCCTAAGGGCTATATATATGGAGGGAGAGGGGGGAATTTCGTGGCCCTTGGGGAAGGGGTCCGAAACCAACCCTATCTCTTGTTTCCCCACACATACGGACTCTAAAAACAGCCTATACTCAAGTATTTCGAAATTACATGGGCCTGGCCAATAATAAGGTGACGCAGCACCTAGAATAGCCTCTGGACGAAAGTTATGAAGTAGCATCTTGTATATTTCGTCCAAGGCTTCATGCACGCATTATGGTGGCTTCAACGTCTTGAAATCATCACTTGTAACTCCGTTCTTGTTCCCCAAGCGCATGCCATCATCTCCATGCTTGTTCTTGCTCCAATGTTCATCCTTCTCAAAGTTAGGCCCTTCATTTGTAAGCAAAACAAATGTATCCAATTTAGGCAGCATCATATTCTCATGAACATTAGAATCATTACCAAGAAACGAAAATACCTGGTAATTTAATTGGCGTGCGCGAGCTCTAGTAATTGGTCCAGTATGTATAGCAGCAGGGGCTGTGGGTTTAACAATGGTATTGATGTAATCATCATCCTCCCCTTCTTGAAATGAAGTCGTCCTCGACGGAAGCTCATCTCCCTCACCCAAATAAGGCTTCAAATCTGCAATGTTAAAAGTGGGACTAACCCCAAAATCTGCAGGCAGCTCAAGTTTATATGCATTATCATTTATTTTCTCTAACACCTTAAAAGGACCATCAGCACGTGGCATTAGCTTTGATTTGCGCAAATCAGGAAATCTATCCTTACGCAAATGTAACCAAACAAGATCTCCAGGTGCAAACACAACATGTTTTCTACCCTTATCTCCAGCAAGTTTATATTTAGCAGTCATACGCTCAATGTTTTCCTTAGTTAACTCATGCATTTTTAAGATCAATTCAGCACGTTGTTTAGCATCAAAATTAACCTTCTCCGAAGATGGAAGAGGCAACAAATCAATAGGTGCACGAGGTAGGAAACCATACACAATTTCAAAAGGGCACATCTTAGTAGTAGAATGCAATGAACGATTATAAGCAAACTCAATATGAGGCAAGCATTCTTCCCACATTTTCTTATTATTCTTCAAAACAGCCCTAAGCATAGTAGACAATGTTCTATTGACTACTTCAGTTTGTCCATCGGTTTGGGGGTGACAAGTAGTACTAAAAAGAAGTTTAGTCCCCAACTTAGCCCATAAACATCTCCAAAAGTGGCTAAGAAATTTAGTATCACGATCTGAAACAATAGTATTTGGCACACCATGCAAACGAATAATTTCACGGAAGAACAAATCAGCAACATTAACAGCATCATCGCTTTTATGACATGGTATAAAGTGTGCCATTTTTGAGAATCTATCCACGACAACAAATATGCTATCCCTCCCCTTCTTTGTTCGAGGTAAACCTAAAACAAAGTCCATAGATATATCCTCCCAAGGAACACTAGGTACAAGCAAAGGCATATATAAACCATGGGGATTGAGTCGTGACTTAGCTTTTTGACATGTAGTGCAGCGAGCAACAAAACGCTCAATTTCCCATCTCATCTTTGGCCAAAAGAAATGTGTAGCAAGTACGTCCTCCGTCTTCTTCACGCCAAAGTGTCCCATTAATCCTCCTCCATGCGCCTCCTGCAACAACAAAAGACGAAGAGAGCTAGCTGGAATGCATAGCTTGTTAGCACGGAACACAAATCCATTCATTAACGACAAACTTGTTCCAGGTTCTTCCTTCTTTACAATTCTACAGAACATCTTTAAAATCAGCATCATGCACATATTGATCTTTGATGGTCTCCAAACCAAATATTTTGAAGTCAAGTTGTGACAGCATAGTATAGCGGCGAGACAATGCATCAGCAATAACATTTTCTTTACCCTTCTTGTGTTTAATGACATAAGGGAAAGTTTCAATGAATTCAACCCATTTAGCATGTCTACGATTCAGTTTAGCTTGACTTTTAATATGTTTCAAAGATTCATGATCAGAATGTATAAATAATTCTTTGGGCCATAAATAATGTTGCCATGTTTCTAAAGTCCGAACAAGAGCATATAGTTCTTTATCATAAGTAGAATAATTCAGACTAGGCCCACTCAATTTTTTCAGAAAAGTATGCAACAGGTCTACCATCTTGTAATAACACACCTCCTAATCCAATTCCACTAGCATCACATTCAAGCTCAAAAGTCTTATTAAAATCAGGAAGTTGGAGTAAAGGAGCATGTGTCAACTTATCTTTCAATACCGTGAAGGCTTCTTCCTGTGCGGTACCCCAAACAAAAGGCACATCCTTGTTTCTAAGCTCGTTGAGAGGTGCACCAATGGTGCTGAAATCTCTCACAAAACGCCTATAGAAACTAGCGAGGCCAAGGAAAGTCGTCACTTGTGTGACCGTTTTGGGCTGCGTTCAACTCTCAATAGCTTCAATCTTGGCTTTATCAACTTCAATTCCCTGTGGAGTAACAACATAGCCAAGAAAAGATACTCGGTCGGTGCAAAAGGTGCACTTCCCAAGGTTACCAAACAAACGTGCATCACGTAGAGCAATAAAAACAGCACGTAAATGTTCCGAATGTTCTTCCAAAGATTTGTTATAAATCAGTATATCATCAAAATAGACTACCACAAATCGTCCAATAAAAGCACGTAAAACTTCGTTCATTAGTCTCATGAAAGTACTAGGTGCATTAGTTAACCCAAAAGGCATGACTAACCACTCATATAAACCAAACTTAGTTTTAAATGCTGTTTTCCATTCATCTCCCAGTTTCATATGAATTTGATGGTATCCACTACGCAAATCAACTTTGGAAAATATTGTAGAGCCACTGAATTCATCAAGCATATCATCTAGCCTAGGAATAGGATGACGATAACGAATAGTAATGTTATTAATGCCTCTACAATCAACACACATACGCGATGTACCATCCTTTTTAGGCACAAGTATAATAGGAACAGCACAACCACTAAGAGATTCGCGTATATAACCTTTGTCGAGCAGCTCCTGTACTTGACGCATAATCTCCTTCGTCTCCTCTGGATTGGTACGGTATGGTGCACGGTTGGGTAGCGATGCACCGGGAATTAAGTCAATTTGATGCTCAATCCCTCGAATAGGTGGTAATCCCGGTGGCACGTCTTGTGGAAAGACGTCAGCGAACTCCTGCAAAATGTTAGTGACAGCAGGGGCAAAGAGGAAGGCACGTCCTTGAATGAAAATAATGCCTCTTTGCACACAAAAGCATAGCAAACAGATTTGTTGAAATCTAGCTCATCAATATCAGATTTTGTGGCAAGTAAACATGCACTTTTCAATTTAATTTCAGAAACAACACTAGATGGTTTATTATTAGGTTTCATTTGTTGCTCAAATTCTTTTGCCACAATCTGATTTTCACTCTTATTTTTCTCCTGTTTTGCATTATTAGCTCTATTAATGTCACCTTTCAAAATGGAATCAGGAGTCATAGGAAGCAAAGTAATATTTTTATTCTTATGAACAAGAGTATACTGATTGTTTCTACCATGGTGTACAAATTTTTTATCAAATTGCCATGCTCTACCAAGTAATAAGGAACATGCTTGCATGGGTACCACATCACAATTAACATAATCAGCATATGTAGATATACTAAAATGCACACGAACAGTACGTGTTACCTTAACTGATAGAGGCAAAGGTGTCCCGTCTTTCGATGAGATGATGGATATCGCTTTGGTGGAAGTCGACTTTGACGATCCGACTACGAACGTGCGAGGACGTCGCGCCTTAGCAATAGCTAAACCAACTCCGAGAGGTTATCGACCACGCCGGAGCACGATCAACCTGACCACGAGGGTCTGTTTCCTGCGAGCAAACGAAGAACAAGCAAGAAACTGAGATTGCAATCTGGATATTGCGAATATAAGATGAAAGCTTTATTGATCAAGGTGGAGTTCTGTGACGCCTTTGTCTGGTCGTTGAACACAAACGAAGTACGCGAAGTTGCAGCTATGGCGAACTTTTAATCTAAACAAAACCCAAAGTCTAAACGACGCCCTAAGGGCTGTATATATGGAGGAAGAGGGGGGGAATTTCGTGGTCCTTGAGGAAGGGGTCCGAAACCAACCCTATCTCTTGTTTCCCCACACATACGGACTCTAAAAACAGCCTATACTTATGTTTTTCGAAATTACATGGGCCTGGCCCAATAATAAGGTGACGCAGCACCTAGAATAGCCTCTGGACGAAAGTTATGAAGTAGCATCTTGTATATTTCGTCCAAGGCTTCATGCACGCATTATGGTGGCTTCAACGTCTTGAAATCATCACTTGTAACTCGTTCTTGTTCCCCATGCGCATGCCATCATCTCCATGCTTGTTCTTGCTCCAATGTTCATCCTTCTCCAAGCTAGGCCCTTCATTTGTAAGCAAAACAAATGTATCCAATTTAGGCAGCATCATATTCTCATGAACATTAGAATCATTACCAAGAAACGAAAGTACCTGGTAATTTAATTGGCGTGCGCGAGCTCTAGTAATTGGTCCAGTATGTATAGCAGCAGGGGCTGTGGGTGTAACAATGGTATTGATGTCCTCATCATTAACCTTGCCGCTGTTGTTGAACCATTGGATGTAGTAAGGATGTGGATGTGGTCTTGTGGTGAGAGACAGTTTCTCCACCATCTCCATGCTAGCCAAGTTGTTACAGCACCCTCCATCTATGATGACGCGAACAGAACGTTCCTTCACAACTCCCTTTGTATGGAACAAATTATGCCTCTGATTTTGCTCTGCTTGTGTGACCTGCACACTCAAAACACGTTGAGCAACTAAACATTCATATCTATCAGCGTCTTCAGGAGCCATGTATTGCGTCTCATTTTCAGAATCATCTCCACCATGTTCACGTGTAATAAGAGCCAAAGTCTCCTCATCATAGTCACTAGCGGACTCATACCCACCATCCTCAGTAGCAATCATTACACGCTGAGATTTGCACTCTCGCGCATAATGTCCTCTTCCCTTACAACGACGACAAATAATATCACTTGTGTGCCCTGTTGATGCCATGGAAGAAGAAGAGCTCTGTGCAGGCCCGACAGGTGCGCTCTTGGCAGATAGTGGTGGTTGTGCCTGCTTTCTTGTATCACGGCTGGAGGTGGAACCTGATGGAGGTGCTGGTGCAGTGGAAGTAGAAGATGCATGCGGCGTCCATGATGAAGGTTGACCTGCAGAAAAGTTAGTTCGCGCCAATGCTTGTCGATCCTGCACTTCACGTTCAGCTTTACAAGCAAGATGGAATAAACGAGTGATATTAGTATACTCCTTATACTCTAGAATGGTCTGAATCTCTCTATTTAAACCACCCATAAAACGTGCAAGCATAGCTTCATTCTCCTCAACAATACCACATCTAATCATGCCAGTTTGTAATTCCTGATAATATTCTTCTACAGAATTTTTCCCTTGTCGTAAACGCTGCAGTTTTTGAAGCAATTCACGTTGATAATATGGTGGAACCCAACGAGTACGCATAGCAGTTTTCAAAGCAGCTCAAGTAGCTGGAATAGGATATAATCTACAATGTTCAGACCACCATACACATGCAAAACTAGTGAAAGCACAAACAGCAGCAGCAACCCGTCTCTCCTCGGGATATTGTAAACATGTAAAACGTTGTTCAGTTTCTAACTCCCAAGTAAGATATACATCAGGAATGTATCTACCCTCAAACGGTGGAATATTCAATTTCAGTTTAGGAACATGGTCATGATCTCGTACCTGAGGTGGTGGTGCAGGCCTACCGTTGCGAATATATACCTGAGGTCGACCTGCTGGAGGTGGTGCTGGTGGTTGCACGTAGTTCTGATTTTGATCAACCTCATCCTCATAATCGCCCGCATAATCGTCATCCTCCTCAGCCGGCGCAGTAGCAGGAGCCAAAGAAGCATCAACAGTAGGTGCAGCGGCACCCGAATTTTGACCAGTCTCAATTGGAATGCGTTGTGCTCGTCCCACTTGATTTGGAAGGCGGCGTTGGAGATGTGGTTGTTGTTGTTGCAGAGGTGCGACAGGTGCCGCCGGTGGTGGTTGGGGAAGACGCTTGAGCAATTCATTAAACCTGTTATCCAGCTTTGTCTCAAACGACTTCTCCACGGCATCTATCTTCTCCATAGCCTCTTCAAATCTGTTTAGCACATCTCCCACCTGGCCACTCATCATTTGCTGAAATTTATCATGCAACCCCTTGTTCGTCATGTTCTCCCAATCAGTCTCATCGGCTTGTGATCCTGCCATGGTTAGCAGCAATAGAAACACAAAAGAATATGATCCTACAGACTACTAGGAAGTGGTGGTGATGGTGGTGTGTCACAAATCCTTCAAGCGAATCTCAAATTCTTACCAGTTCTTACCCAGCAGCAGGTGGTGATCGGCAACCGTTGTAGTCAAAACTCTCAAAGCTTGGATAGAGCGATTACCAGGGAGAGTCAAACGCACGACGTAGATGTATGTGGAGCTGGGAAGGCTTATAATATGGTAGCAAAAAGGGTCAGCAATAATCAATTCAGATATGCAAAGTTGAATAAACGCTCAACGACGGTACTGTGCTGGTCCTAGGCTAGACCGTGCTAGAGACGCGAGCCTAGAACACTAACAAAATCACGGCGCTGCACGTAAACAAGGGAGGAGCACACTCTGAATTTTTTTTCACTTTTTTTGCACTTTTTTTTGCTCCGCAACAAATTTTTTTCGAAAAAGTCTACAAATGGTCTAAAAACTGCCTAGCCAGAATTTTCCAGACTTAGTTTTTTTTTAAACTGGAACTATTGTTCTACTGCGGGTAACACAAAAGTTTCGGAGTCCTTCTCTGTCACGACTCGGAGTATGGCGTGATCTGGAAATCCAAAACAGAGTAACAAAATACTGGACTTGGACTAGGACTGGTGGCGGAGATGAATCTGGTGGAACTCGGACTGGTGGCGGAGATGAATCTGGTGGAACTCGGACTGGTGGCGGATATATGTTGTAGGTGTACTCGGATTGGCGTGATGGCGGCGGATATGTGGTGGCGTATATGGACTTGGATTGGCGGTGAATATGTGGTGGTGGTATATGGCAGCGGCGATGAAGTTGGTGTGGTGGTGGTATATGGCAGCGGCGATGATGATGATGTGTTGGTGATATATGGCAGCGGCGACGTGACAACCTGTGAACAGAACTCGAAACTCTAAAGGACTAGACGCTAAGACCAGCAACTTGACACGACGATGCAACCGCAAATTCAACAAAGCAAACACAGAAAAGATTATGCAAAGGCTCAGATTGGTTCCGATAGGATGAACTAAACCTAAATTTTTTTTGGCTTTTTCGTGGACTATAGGTATGAAGAACAAACTCGATCTAAACTACGAAAAACTGTAAAATCTCACCGAGCAACCTGGAAATCTGATACCACTTGATAGAGGCAAAGGTGTCCCGTCTTTCGATGAGATGATGGATATCGCTTTGGTGGAAGTCAACTTTGACGATCCGACTACGAACGTGCGATGACGTCGCGCCTTAGCAATCGCTAAACCAACTCCGAGAGGTTATTGACCACGCCGGAGCACGATCAACCTAACCACGAGGGTCTGTTTCCTGCGAGCAAACGAAGAACAAGCAAGAAACTGAGATTGCAATCTGGATATTGCGAATATAAGATGAAAGCTTTATTGATCAAGGTGGGGTTCTGTGACGCCTTTGTCTGGTCGTTGAACACAAACGAAGTACGCGAAGTTGCAGCTATGGCGAACTTTTAATCTAAACAAAACCCAAAGTCTAAACGACGCCCTAAGGGCTGTATATATGGAGGAAGAGGGGGGAATTTCGTGGCCCTTGGGGAAGGGGTCCGAAACCAACCCTATCTCTTGTTTCCCCACACATACGGACTCTAAAAACAGCCTATACTCAAGTATTTCGAAATTACATGGGCCTGGCCCAATAATAAGGTGACGCAGCACCTAGAATAGCCTCTGGACGAAAGTTATGAAGTAGCATCTTGTATATTTCGTCCAAGGCTTCATGCATGCATTATGGTGGCTTCAACGTCCTGAAATCATCACTTGTAACTCCGTTCTTGTTCCCCATGCGCATGCCATCATCTCCATGCTTGTTCTTGCTCCAATGTTCATCCTTCTCAAAGCTAGGCCCTTCATTTTAAGCAAAACAAATGTATCCAATTTAGGCAGCATCATATTCTCATGAACATTAGAATCATTACCAAGAAACGAAAGTACCTGGTAATTTAATTGGCGTGCGCGAGCTCTAGTAATTGGTCCAGTATGTATAGCAGCAGAGGCTGTGGGTGTAACAATGGTATTGATGTCCTCATCAGCTGCTGCTGTGGTTGCTCCAGGGGCCGGACGTCCGGGGACTTGGCCGGATGTCCGGGGCCTGGAAGGTGAACTTGCCCGTTTCCGTTGGTTCTCTTCATCCGTGAACTTGGCAGCTTGTCCGTCTTCACGTGCATCCTCGGGAGGCTCCTCTTGGCACCTAATCATGCATAGCATATCGGACTTAGGTAGTAGCCATGTCTCGAGTGGATCATATGTGATATCATTGAGGAAGGAAGTCACCCGTTCTCGAGAGCTCTAGCTCGTGCTCGTGTCATAGGTCCTCTTGGCTCTTGATGAGACGATGGTAGGTCCATGGGGATGACCGTAGGATGCCCCGCATCAGAGTTCGTCCACGGATCTCGAGCCCGGACATCCGGCCCGACAGCCCGGACATCTAGCCACCCCGGACATCTGGCCCTCCAGCCCGGACATCTGGCTCCCGAGAGCACCACTTCCGTCCACCGCTCCGTTTCCCGCCTAACTCTCGCCAAATTTTGTTCCGGTGCCCACTTACACTTCCGCATGACACCACTACTTCCGCATAGCACCACCTTCGCTTACCCACTACCACCTCCGACAATTTTGACATGTTTTGCTTTGAGAATTTGAGTTGCAGTTCCCGTGTCCTTTTGTGTTTCCGCTATTTAGGTACGGTGCGACAGCAACATCACCGCCGCTCATCTTCGCCACGGAATCGTCATCGACAACAACCGTTCGACAACTTTGACACCTCAACCGTAAGCAAGGACGGTAATCTCGACGACATCTTGGTCACTCCTTGGCATTACATTGATAACCACATAGCCCATCTTTGCGTACCTTACCCATTGAGACTAGCCTTTGAGTATTGCCGACAACGTGACTTGTGCACATTAGTGATCATACTTCCCATAGCATACATACCATATCTTAGTGGTGCTTATCTTGGTATCATCTCTTGTGTCACAAAGTTGTCATCGCATATACTCAATTGCTATTTTGGTTTGTGAAGTTTTGCATGAGAAAAGATCTCAAAATAGAAAGAGCCAAACAAGCTTTTAAGCAAAAGAGGAAAGATAAGCAAAGAGCTTATAAACAAGAACCATAGCATCATACTACATTAAGATTGTCATACTCGATCATCTTGGGTCATATCACCGGAATACCTTACATATAGCATACTTGGGATAGAAGTCGTAGCATTTTTGCTTAGAAGGTTGTGCACAAGTTTCGTATCCGCCTATTATGCAATCGTGCTAGCGCCTCTCTAGTGTTCTGCAACAAGAGCATTTTCGTGGATTCCACATTTTGGCTCATTCCTTGGTTGCACGACCCCATTCATCTATTTGTGTGTGTGTTTCCTTGTACCACATCTTGCTATTGGTCTACTTGTGGCATTTGCAAATTTGCGAATCTTTTCCAACATTATTGAAGCTCACTAACAATTGCATCAAATTTTGTGCCACCATCCTAACCGAGCTCCACAATAAGCTTTTACTTGTATAGGTGTGAGAAACCGACAAGAATTGGTACCAATTGTGCTATTTCCTTGTTCCACATTTGAGTGATCATTGATCCATCTTCAACATCGGTCAATGTTAATTTGGTATAAGTTCTTCTCTTTCTCCCACTCACATATTTGCTTGGAATGATGGATAGGCCAAGTACTTCTACCAACCCACTCTTCATCGAGCAAGACGACGACATGTCCTCCTACGTCACAAAGAGCCACCTCTTTGGCGCACAACGAGCTTTGCATCAAGAGCAACAAGCAATGAGCGACCGCATCGACCATCTCGCCACCAACTTACGACTATCCGAGCAACATACAAGACACTAATTCGACAACAAGCTCGACGAACACAAACTAGAGAACGACGCAAGAATGGACGAGATTTGCGCCTTGTTGGTCAACCGCTCTTCTACCACTTCGTCCTACTCAAGACGGAGCCGCTCGAGTAGACACTCCGACGACACTATCTCCGGCTCAAGTACTCCGACATCGAACACTCTTGGATGAGCCGCGCGCCAAGACCGTCACGCCAACCGCAATCCTCTACACGACACCGACTCTCAAGAGCAAGTTCGAGCGGAAGAACATCGGCACCGTCAAAACCAAGCTACTTTCGTGCAAGCACAAGATCAGCAACGCCTACGCCAACAACAAGAGGAAGAGCGAGCGCGCCAACACCAAGATGCACAAGATGCTGAGGCACAACGCCAAGAACAACAACTACGTGAAGCTCAAGCACTTGAGGCGCAATGTGCCCTCCGAGATTAAAGTCGAGCCGTAGCCACGCGCAACCGACAAGCTCATGAGCAACAAGAAGCGCTTCGTGATGAAGTTCAAAAACGAATATATCAAGCTCGAGTTCATCATCAAGTTCCTCAAGCTCATCCGCAAGCTCGACAAGCTCCTCCGCAAGCTCGACAAGACCCTCAAGTTCACCAAGAGCATGAAGACAATGGAACTAATACACGACAAGAGCAACATGAGGACGACAACCCTCCTCGCCAAGAGCAACATGAGTTTGTCAATCCTCAACGACATGGGCGTCATCATCCTCAACCCCAACACAATGAAGAACAACGCTACGGCAAGCTCAAGTTCACCATGCCCAAGTTCACCGGAAGCACTGACCCCGAAGAGTACATATCATGGGCATTGAAGGTTGACAAAATCTTCCGTTTGCACAACTATGAGGAAGAGAAGAAGATCGCTGTGGCATCCCTTGATTTCAAAGACTATGTGCTCATTTGGTGGGAACAAGTCATCGAGCACCGAGCGACAAGAGGTGAACCACCCATCGCAACTTGGGCGCAAATGGAGGATGTTATGAGAGCATGTTTGTGCCAACCTACTACAACCGCGACCTCTTCAAGAAACTCCAACTACTCAAGCAAGGAACCAAGAACGTTGAAGAATACTACAAGGAAATGGAGATTGCAATGATACGAGCCAATGTCATGGAAGATGATGAGCAAACTATGGCACGTCTCTTGAATGGGCTAAATCATCCTATCAAGAAGATCGCCGACTTCCAACCATACTCGAACCTCATCGAGCTAGTGCATCAAGCTACCAAGGCGGAACGCCAAGTGCAAGATGACTTCAAGTATACCAAGTTCTCATCCAAGTCCTATGGCTTCTCCAACAACCAAGCTTCAATGACTCCAACACCATCTACTTCAACCAAGCCATATACAAGCAACGGCGACAAGTCAAGTTACAAGAAAACTTCGACAACCTCAAGTCGTCCTCCTACTACAAGCAACTTCAAGCCGAGAGCTTCATCATCATCTACCCCAACCAATGAGACCATGAAGACAAGTTCCTTCAAATGCTTCACATGCGGCGGCCGAGGCCACAAGTCCTTCGAATGTACAAACAAGTGCACCATGATCTTCAACGACGACGGAACCTACGACTCCATGAGTGAAGAGGAAATGGAAGCCCTTGAGCAAGTGGCCATGCACTGGCAAGTGAATGAAGATGAAGATAATAAAGTCTTTTGTGACGAAGATTCGAGCCCCACTCTCGTTGTCTCCAAGGTCTTGACTCTTCAACATCAACAAGACGAAGACCAAAGATGCCATATCTTCCACACCAAGGCCGGCATCAATGGGAGGTCCGTCAAGGTCATCATCGATGGAGGGAGTTGCCATAACTTAGCAAGTGAAGAACTATGCTCCAAGCTCCAATTGGTCAAGATGAAGCACTATCCAAGTCGAGCATAGGGTACAAGTTTCATTCAAGATCGGAGCTTATGAAGACACTTTGGAGTGTGATGTCGTTCCGATGTCCGTTTGCCACCTCCTTCTTGGACAGCCATGGCAATTTGACCGAGGCGTCATCCACAACGGGCGTACAAATCACTATAGCTTCAAGATGAAAGGAAAGGAGTACGTTCTACGACCTATGTCTCCAAGCCAAGTGATCGCCGACAAGCAAGCCACCCATCATGAAGAGAATAGTGAGAGAGCGAACCACCCTAACGAGAGTTAGCGCCACAAGCCAAAATTGAGTGCCTCCATGATGAGCGACAAGAAAAACTTAGTCCTATTTGCCACTAAACGTGAGATGAGAGAAGTGTGTGAGAACCCATCAAGTGTCATGCACTATGTCCTTTTGTGCAAGGACGAGGCACCAAAAGCTAACACCTCTCACAATCTACCTTTAGTGTTATCTTCTCTTTTGCAAGAATTTCAAGATGTTTTCCCTGACGAGCTACCTCCGGGTCTACCTCCACTACGAGGCATTGAGCACTGAATCGACCTCATCCCCGGAGCACCCCTTCCTAACAAGGCTCCCTACCGCGTCAACCTCGAGGAAACTAAGGAGATCCAACGGCAAGTACAACATCTCATCGACAACGACCATGTATGAGAGAGTTTGAGCCCTTGTGCCGTACCGGTAATCCTAGTCCCCAAGAAAGATGATACATTTCGCATGTGTTCCGATTGTCGTCCTATCAATGCTATTACCGTGCATTATCATTACCCTATTCCACGACTAGATGATATGCTAGATGAACTTAGCGGAGCCGTCATTTTCTCTAAAATTGACCTTAAAAGTGGCTACTATCAAATACGCATCCAAGAAGGTGATGAATGGAAAACTGCATTTTAAGACCAAGTTTCGCATATATGAATGGCTTGTTATGCCTATGGGTTTATCCGAAGCACCCGGCACCTTCATGCGACTGATGCATTTTGTTCTTCGACCCTATATTGGTGTATTTGTTGTGGTCTACTTTGATGATATTCTTGTGTTTAGCAATTCTCTCAAAGATCATGTCACCCATCTTAGAACCGTGTTGCAAACCCTTAGGAAAGAGCGACTTTATGCTAATATGGACAAATGCCTTTTTGGTGTTGATAAGCTTGTTTTCTTGGGTTTTGTTGTGTCTTCTAAGGGTGTTCATGTTGATGAATCTAAGATCAATGCTATTAAAACTTGGCCCCAACCAACCAACTTGCAACAAGTGCTTAGTTTTCTTGGTCTAGCCGGTTTCTATCGTAGATTTGTGAAGGATTTTTGCACCATCGCTTCCCCTTTACATGCTTTGAGTAAGAAGAATGCGCCATTTGTTTGGGGAACATCCCAAGATACCACATTCGATGAGCTTAAGAATTTGCTTACACATGCTCCCGTGCTTGCATTACCCAACTTTGACAAACCCTTTGAAATTCATTGCGATGCTAGTGGTAATGGCATAGGAGGTGTGTTAAGGCAAGAGAAGCGCCCCATAGCATACTTTAGTGAGAAACTCTCCGGAGAGCAACTCAATTATCCCATCTACGACAAGAGCTATATGCTTTAGTGCGAGTTTTGCGTGAATGGGAACATTATCTTCGCCCTCATGAATTTATCATTCATAATGATCATGAAACGCTTAAGTATCTTAAGGGTCAAACTAAGTTGAACAAGCGTCATGCTAAATGGAGTGAATTTATAGAGTCATTTCATTATGTCATCAAATACATAAAAGGCAAAGAAAATGTTGTGGCGGATGCACTTTCCCGTATATGCATGCTTGTTACTAAACTTGAATTAAATGTCATCGGCTTTGAGCACATAAAAGACTTGTATGCGAATGATCCTACTTTTCCTATTCCTTATGCCAAATGTTTGACGCATACATCTTGGGAACGCTATTACATCAAAGATGATTATCTTATGAGAGCTAACAAACCTTGCATCCCCGAGTCTTCTCTTCGTTTGTTGCTTTTGCAAGAATCTCATGGAGGAGGACTAATGGGACACTTTGGACGCGACAAGACATTGGCTACGCTCTCCAAGAACTATTATTGGCCCAAGATGTTCCGCGACGTCTCACGCTTCACCAACCGATGTTCACCAACCGATGTTCACCAACCGATGTTCGACATGTCGCAAAGCTAAGTCAAAAGCTCAATCTCATGGCCTTTACATGCCTCTCCCAATTCCGTACCAACCATGGGAAGATATTAGCATGGATTTTGTGCTTGGTTTGCCTAGAACTAGAAATGGAAAGGATTCCGTCTTTGTTGCTGTGGACCGATTCTCTAAAATGGCACATTTCATACCATGCAACAAGATAGACGATGCTTCACATGTTGCAAATCTTTTTTGTAGAGAAATCTTGCGCCTACACAGAGTGCCAAAGACGATTGTCTCGGACCGCGACGTCAAGTTCTTGAGTTACTTTTGGAAGACCTTATGCGCCAAGCTCGGAATCAAGCTCTTGTTCTCTTCGGCATACCATCCTCAAACCGACGGCCAAACGGAGGTGACGAACCGTACGCTCTCCACTCTACTACGCGTGTTGATAAAGAAGAACATCAAGGAGTGGGAGGAGTACCTACCTATCGCCGAGTACGCCTACAACCGTGCAAGACATTCGACTACCGGCAAGTCCCCCTTCGAGGTCGTCTACGGTTTCAACCCGTTGTCCCCATTGGAAATTCTCACTCTACCTCTACAAGAGCGCACCAACATGGACGCGAGTGCCCGAGTGAACTTCCTTAAGAAGATGCATGAAGATACAAGGCACACCAACGAGCGCCAAGTACAACGACTCGCGACCAAGCTCAACGTCAACAAGCAACCCATGATAATCAATACCGCAGATCTTGTGTGGCTACACCTTCGCAAGGACCGCTTCCCCAATGAATGCAAGTCCAAACTTCTACCTCGAGCTGATGGACCCTTCAAGGTGCTTGCCCGCTACAACAACAACGCCTACAAGATCGACATCCCACTCGACAAGTACTTCGTGAACGACATCTTCAACGTCAACGATCTATCTCCCTACCATGGTGATGAAGATTTCGATCTGAGGTCGGATCTTTCCCAAGGGAGGGGAGATGATGTGGAGCATCCTACGGTCAACCCCATGGACCTGCCATCGTCTCTTCAAGTGCCAAGAGGACCCATGACACGAGCACGAGCTAGAGCTCTCGAGACCGAGGCGACTTCTTTCCTTAGTGATATGACATATGATCCACTCAAGACATGGCTACTACCTAAGTCCGGAATGTTGTGCATGATTAGGTACCAAGAGGACGCTCCCGAAGATGCACGTGAAGACGGACAAGCCGCCAAGGTCATGGATGAAGAGAACCAACGGAAGGAGTCAAGAACAACTTCCAGGACCCGGACATCCGGCCATGACCCCGGACATCCGGCCCCTGGAGCATCTGCCACAGCCGCAGCCCAACCGAAGCTCCAGGTCCCGGACATCCGGCACGCCAGCCCAGACATCCGACCCCCACCCGGAAATCCGGCGCCCATCACAGAACGCACCCGAAGCTGAACCACGTGAGACTGGACATCCGTCCAAAGGCCCGGACATCCGGCTCTTCCCGAGCCGCCGGACTTCCGACCCCAACGCTCGGACATCCGACAAGCTCCATCCAGAGAACAGAAGAGAAGCCCCCGTCAGCCCGGACGTCCGGCCCCAGCCCCGGATGTCCGGGCCGACGCCCGGACATCCGGCTCCGTCTGTCTGCGCACAGTAAAGGACCGAGGCCCATGTACCCCTTCGCCCACCTAGACTATATATACTCCTCCTCCTCCCTCTTTCTAGGGTTAGCGTTGTGATAGCTCATTTGTGAGATAGAGCCTCGCTCATCCATACGGATCTGCTCCACGAGAGAGACCGCGGCCCCTCTTCGGAGAAGATCCACGTTGGATTCAAGACCTCCTCACGGAGAAGACCTCAAGACCTCCTCACGGAGAAGAACCGGTTACCTCTTGTATCGTCCTTTGTTGATTTTGGATCGTGTATCTCTCTTTGTGTTTCGAGGATCTAGCATATGTGTGACCGAATCTTGTTGGTTTGAGTGATTCTCTTGTGTTTTCCCTCGTGTTTCCCCTCGTGTTCTTCGTGTTCCTCGTTGGGATCCGCTCCTTTCGTGAAATATCGGCCATCTAGGCATCACTCGTGGGCTACACTTAAACTTTGACTATCATAGGCATTCTTCGACTATTCGATCCCCGTCTGAGTTTTTCAAACTTACCCAGTGCTCGGGGGCTACTCTATATACGAGGATTGCATAACCTTGCTTAAAAAATTCACTTTATGGAAAAAAATATTACATGGCTTACCTCGAAGCCGGTCAGGAGGCCGCCACAAGCTTCCTTCAGTCCGCTGTTAATGGGTCGAACAATTTGTAAAACCACGCCCATCAGGGTGCGGTGTTCCGAGGCGATGGAGGAGCTATTTAAAGCCTCCTCATCACGTTCGGCCACCCAGCCACGACCCGTTCTCCAGTGGCTGGCACTAGTGGCGGGGCCCCGGCTCCCCCTTCAGACGAGGGCGGGATGGATCAGCTCCCCCTCTTTGCTCACCAAGAGGGATCTTCCCTCCTGGTCTTCAGGGACAGAGGTGTCAACCCCGGTCATGACATCATCACCCCCGCCCCCCGTGTACGGGCCGGGAGGGCTCTTTCGGGACAACACCTCCCCGGTCTCCTCGATGATCGGCGAAGGCGTAGAGTGGGACGCGCTCCCATTCTCTGCCAGTTCGGCAGGCGGAGAGTTCCCCTCTGAGACCTAGTCGTTGGGGAGGTCGCGCGGCGGACTGCAATACGAAAGACATGTATAGATTAGTAATAAATTAAAGAAGCAAAGCCCGGGGAGTCATCGAATTCGTACCTTTGGGCAGGGGGCTTGACCCTAGGGTTCATCTGAGGAACCTCTTCAAAAGCTTCGGACTCCTTGGCGGAGTCCGAGCTGTCATCGGGCAAGACCAACTTGGCCCTGCGCTGCTTCTTCGGGGCAGGAGGGGGCAGACCCTCCTCTGCGTCATCGGATGTAGCCCTCTTACTTGTTCGGGAGGTGTCACTCTCCTCCCTGTCCTCTTCTTGCTCCCCCTCTTGAGAAAAGGGGGCATGGGTATCCCTGGACTTAGTGTCCGGCGGTCCCCTTGGGCGGAGGCCTTCTCGTTCCTCCCTCATCTCGGCCTTCTTCTTCTCTTTATTCTCCTGCACCTTGTACGGCGCCATGGTCAGAATTTCCTCTAGCAGGGCCGACCTGGGATCTTCTAGCAGCGGGGCTGGACTGATGATCCGTGCGGCTTTCTCAAACCAGCTCTGCGAAGGTGGGGAAGTAAGAGTCAGATCTCTTGTTAAAAGGAAAATAACCAAACATAAAAGAATCAAACTTCATTACCTCCCTAGGAGGGTGCGCGGCGTGGAGGCCAATGTCTTCTTCCTTGGCCGGCCACTCCTTCTGGGGCTTGAATAGCACCTTCCACAACTTGTCATGGGTGGTGCCATAGAAACAGAGCATGGTGGCTGGGTCCTCGGGCTTGTAGGACCACATTGGGGTGGCCCAGTGCTGTCAAGGTAGCAGACGGCGGTAGAGCATCACCTGAACCACATTGGTCATCTTGGCACCCGTCTTTATCATGCTGGAAATGCGCTTCTCCAGCGACTCCACCTGCTTTGGTGACCCCCCAGTCGAGGCCCTTCTTGGTCCACGAGGTTAGCCTCGTGGGAGGTCCGGATCTGAATTCGGGAGCCGCCGCCCAGCCCGCTCCACGTGTTTTGGTGATATAGAACCACTCTTTTTGCCAAACCTTGCGGTATCTATGAAGGTACCCTCCGGCCACTCGACCCGGTCGAGCTTGCTGATCATCGCCCCTCTATAGTCCACCTATCGGCCGTAGACTATCTTCGGCTTGACGTTAAAGACCTTTAGCCACGGGATGAAGTGTGGCTGGACCCACAGAAAGGCCTCACAAATGACAATGAAGTCCGAGATCGTGGAAATCTAACTCGTAGAAGAACATCAACCCCTGACGAAGGGGTGGAGCGGGAAGCTCAGCCCACGGATGAAGTGGGGGACGAACACCACCCTCTCGCCTGGCCGGGGCGTGGGGACGACTTGGCCCTCCTTCGGAGTGTCGGTGCAACAAACCTTGATGTATGTTGCCTAGACTGTACAGAGGTGCGGAGGCAAGGTTGCAACGACAAGACAAGACCAAGCTAAGGAGATAGCTCTTTGAGGAATCAAAGGGCGGATCAAGAAGACCAAGACAAGCTAGGGAGCAAGATATCACTAAGGTAAAACCTCCCTTACCGGGCAGGCGAGCCCGGTCAGGTCATGGCCACATCGAAGACAAGTCTCAAGAATCCCCCGGCAGGCTTGCCGGGGACGCCGAGGGCGCCAACCCCGCCAAGACACCACTGCTCCACTGCACAGCGACTTAAGTCACTTATCAGTGCGGTGTCGAGCCCCCCAAGTGATTAAATGGCTGTCCTCTGGCACTTGGAAGCCATTTGGGGAGAAGATTCACCCTGCATGACACCCGCCCAGAGGCATGTCAGGCAGACAGGGCGAGAGACAGCTAAAGTGGCGTTGAAAGGCTTGCCGGGCTACCCCGATGACGTGACATTAAGCGGTGCATTTAATGCGCCTTGTCCTGTCTGCAGAGTTAGGTACGATAGCACTGTTGCTATCTGATCAGTGTGTAATGACTGATTTTCCACCATGGTAACCCCTTAGCCTATAAAAGGAGGGCCATGGCGACCTAAAATAGGATTCTGACCTTTGTACACTCTTACGCGCGTGGCTGCTCTCCCCGAGGCAACCTTGCCGGGCTTGAGCATTGCGTGTTCGTCACAGTCCTCCATCCAATCTACAAAAGAAGGAGTAGGGTTTTACTCTTTGCAGCGGCCCGAACCTACGTAAGAACCACCGCGTCACCATTCTCGTGATGCCCCTACGGTAACCGCTGTTTGTGCAACGTGCCCCTCCCCCTTGCCGAACCACAAGGGGCCAACGGCCCCATAGGTGACTGTGTTCCGCCACGACATCTTTGGTGCGCCAGGTAGGGGGAGGCACTTGCGTGAAGCCGAGGTTGTAAACAACACGTCAATCTTCGACCTCGTCTTCTTCATCGACGGCTTCATCATCCATGGCGCCCAAGAAAAAGTCCGGCGCTATAGCTCACCCGTCCACCTCGAAAGCCCCCTCACACGCAACCACTGATGTCGTGGGGGCTACGAGGGCGCACGGGGACGTAGACACCGCGGGGAACGTGACTGGCGCGGGCGGCGCCATCACCGTTCCCCTGCAGCCGAAGCTGGAGCACGAGGCGCCGAAGGAGGGCAGCATGAACAGCACCCCAGAGGCCATGCTGCACAAGATGCGGGTGGGGAGGATATTCCATCTCCGCCTCTCCACCTCACTGAAGGATGCAGCCGCAGCGATGGCACTCGCTCTGGTGCGAATCGCAACCCTCTAGTTGCCCCTGCTGCGGGTGCGGCTACGGGGCACGCACCATCCCCAGGGCAAGTTAGACAAGATGATGGGCCGAATGGGGTCGTCAATCCCCAAGCGCGTCCATCTCGTTGCCACGCCACCATGGAGACTGGCTCATGGCAACAAGAACATGGCGCCACCACTACCGGCACCGTTAGAAGTCGGGCGACGTCGTGATCTGCATCATCGTCCATGCCAAGCACCGCTTCGAAAGCCATGGCGCGAGCCCAGCTCCTGTTGAGATTCCCGCCAGCGGCCAATCAAATGGATGAGTGGAGATCCACCATTAGAGCCTGATCGGCTTTGCTGAGGCGAGAGGATCACAGCGGGCAGGCCCGCCACGGCCTCCACAGGCAGTGATAATGGCCCAAGACGCTGGCCGTACCGAAGGGGCCACTCCTATGGTGCAGTCCCCTCCATGGCAGACAGCGCAGGGGCTGCAGCCAAAGCCACACGACCAAGAACCCAACGATGAGTCGACGGCTTCGTCTGATCCTCGAGCCCGTCGAGACGAGAGGCAGGGCCTCGAAGACAGGCGGAGGGAAGAAGCGCGCGTCACGATAGAACAACGCCACGAAACCAGTCGCCAGTCTGACAAGCGCAATGGCCCTGACATGGACGAGCCCGTGCCCGGTGGAGACGGATACTTGCCTTTCGAGGTTCGGTGCCCCACCTTCACTCGTGAGCTACGGCGAGTCTGTTGGCCATGTGCCCGTATGTTCAAGCCAGAGATGCCAGAAAAGTATGACGGAAGATTGAACCCGGCAGAGTTCTTGAGCATTTACACCATTGCCGTTCAAGCCGCCGAAGGAAGAGATGAAAAGGTATCCGCCAACTGATGAGGACATGACTACCTTGGATACGACCAAAAATATTGCATACATGCATATTTGTCAGGTGATTTCTAGTGCAAACTATTCAATAATCTATTTATGTTATCCAGAACAAAAATACTTCACACACTTTTGTGTTTTGTCTAATTGCAGGTGTATGGGACATTTGTACAATTCACATATGAATATAAGGCAAAAGGAGAAGTTTAGGTTCTGTTCAAAAAGTCCTCTCACGTCACTTTTGGGCCAAGAGAAGATAGAGTCCAAGTCTCTCACGTTCTGGATTCAGATTCGGACTGCACAGACATACCTGACTCAAAACACCAACAACTTTTTCATACGGACTCCGAATTGGGTGATTTTTTTTGTTGGAAACTAGATTTCGTGCTCTTTCCAACCCAATTGGATTCACCTTTAAATTCGTCCGGACCATTGAGTTATGGTCGAAACAATCTGACGTTGCACCAGAATCTGAGTCAAACTACAAGTCCAAAGGTGTTGCATCACCTCCACTTGGGCCCATGAGCCTTGTACGACCTAGGGTTGGTTTTAGGCTGCCTTGGGACGTCCTCCCACCTCCTTGGCCGCCACCCCTTGCTCCTATATAAGTAGATCCATCTAGTAGCTTTTTCCTTGGAATTTGTTTAGTTAAAAGTTAGCCATTGCAACTTCGTGTACTTCGTTTGTGTCCAACGACCAGACCAAGACCGCTTACGGATTCCCACCACTATCAATACTTCATATATATTCGCAATATTCATATTGCATTATCATATTCTTGCTCGTTCTTCGATTGCTTGCAGGAATAGACCTTCGTGGTCAGGCTGATCGTGCTTCCGGCATCGTCAGTAACCTCAGGAGATTGGTTTAGCGATTGATAAGGCGCAACATCGTGCACGTTTGTAGTCGGATCGTCAAAGTCGTCTCCACCAAATCGATAGTTATCATCTCATCTAAAGATCGGGACACCTTTGCCTCTATCAAGTGGTATCAGTTTTCAGGTTGCTCGGTGAGAATTTCCAGTTTCCCCTAGATTAGATTTATTTTCTTACCTATTGTCCAAGAAAAAGCCACAAAAAAGTTAGATCTATTCATCCTTTTGTCCAAGCCAGTCTGAGCCTTTGCAATTTTCTATTCATTGTTTGCATTATTGAATTATCGGTTGCATCGTCGTGTCGAGTTGCTGGTCTTAGGGTCTAGTTCGTTTAGAGTTTCGAGTTCTGCTCACATTAGTCACGTCGCCGCTGCATCGTTATCCCTTCTGCTGTCCACCACACCATCCATCAAATTCCACCATGTGCTACCCATAGTTCATTGTCACAATCATAGTTGAGGTCGTTCACATCTTCGCTTGATCCAATCTGCATCTTATCTAGTTTGTCTTGGAAAGAGGGAGAGAAAAAAAAGACAGAGAAAAAAAAAGAAAAAGAAGTCAGAAAAAAAGAGAAAGAAAAAAGTGTGAGGAAAAAAAAAGAGAGGAGAAAAAAAAAACAAAATTCGGATCTATCTAGACTCAATCTCGTAGTTGAATTCGGATTGGAATCTGTTTTGTGCATTGTTTAGTAAAACAGGCATACCTTCCTCATACGAAGTCCGTTTTGACTCCGCGAGTACTCAAATGAAAGCTAGCGACGAGCCGCATCTAAATAGTTGCAAAGACTAGTTCAATATTTGACACCTCAAAATCGTCTTCTAAATAGGTCTTTTTGCCCTCCGAAGTTCGCGGACACAGCTTATTCCAGTTTTTCAAGCCAGTTTCAGAATTCTTTCACTCCTCATATCAACTCGGAATTGAGTGATTCTTTTTGCATTGGAAAGCTTGAGTTAGTAGCATTCTTTGAAAAAAATTATCAGAAAATTGGCACAAACTTTTCAAGAGGAAAGTTGGAGAGAGTTGTTGTATATCCTGCTTGGCAGTTGTTTTTCATCATTATCTTTACTGCCGTTGTGATCTTCACTTATATCTTGCTGTCCAGAGCTACTTAGTATCCTTCATTGATGCTAGTTGTGCTACGCCGTGACCTCATTAGTGTTCTAGGCTCGCGTCTCTAGTCCGGTCTAGCCTAGGACCAGCACAGTACCGTTGTTGAGCGTTTATTCAACATTGCATCTCTGAATTGATTATTGCTAATATTTTGCTACCATATATAGCCAACCCAGCTCCACATATTTCTACACCGTGTATACGTACGTTCCCCTGGCAATCGCTTTACTCAATCTTTGGAGTTATTTGACACCGCTGGTTGCCTGTCACCACCTGCTGCTTGGTAAGAACTTGTAAGATATTGATATTTGCTTTACTGTGAGCGCTTTACCACCACATCCTAGTAGTTCATAGGAACATTATTCTTGAATTTTGTTTCTTGTTTCTACTAATCATGACAGGATCTAGAGTCAATTCATGGGGTTTGTCGATCGTGGGAGATGTGCCATCACCTATGCAAATACCACAACCGTCACGAGAGGTGCACAAACATCCAAATGCACATGATCAGGTTAATGTTTCTATACCCCCATTTAATGGCCGTTTTAGACCTGCTTTATATATTGAATGGGAGTTTGACCTAAATAATATATTTGCTTCCAATAATTTTGATGTACGTAAAAAAGTTAAGGTTGCGGTTGGTTCTTTCACTGGTTATGCTGTAGTTTGGTGGAGTGAATATTGTCGGTTACACCCTAATGATATACCTACTACTTGGGATGATTTGAAACTTGCCATGCGACATACATTCGTTCCCGCTTATTATACTCGTGACATGATTACAAAGTTGCAACATTTAAAACAAGGTAGTGACACCGTAACGAAATATTATGATACTTTACAAACTACCTTGCCGCATTCCTCTTTAGAAGAAAGTGAAGAAGATTTTATGGATAGATTTTGGGGAGGATTAAATCGTGACATTCAGGAGATACTAATACATGAAGAGTGTTATCCTATGGACCATTTGTTTCATCTTGCTTGCAAAGCGGAACAGGAAATAAAACGACGTGTTGCGCACAAGGAGAACAAGCGCGAGATGCACATTCCAAGAGTTGATACGGTTGTCCCTTCAACTACTAAGCATACTATGACAACCACATCCGTTGTTGTGAGGACTACATCACCTCCACCATGTGACACATCATCACCGAGAGTGCCTACCTCATCTGAGTTGATCATAAGAGGTAATGACAAAGGTACTAATCTTCCACTTCCACATGAGTATGATGAATGTCTTGTCAATTTAAGTGCACCATGCGGTGAGCTACCCACTACTTTGATCACACCAGCTACCTTAGAGGACTGATAGAGGCAAAGGTGTCCCGTCTTTCGATGAGATGATGAATATCGCTTTGATGGAAGTCGACTTTGACGATCCGACTACGAACGTGCGAGGACGTCGCGCCTTAGCAATCGCTAAACCAACTCCGAGAGGTTATCGACCACGCCGGAGCACGATCAACCTGACCACGAGGGTCTGTTTCCTGCGAGCAAACGAAGAACAGGCAAGAAACTGAGATTGCAATCTGGATATTGCGAATATAAGATGAAAGCTTTATTGATCAAGGTGGGGTTCTGTGACGCCTTTGTCTGGTCGCTGAACACAAACGAAGTACGCGAAGTTGCAGCTATGGCGAACTTTTAATCTAAACAAAACCCAAAGTCTAAACGACGCCCTAAGGGCTGTATATATGGAGGAAGAGGGGGGAATTTCGTGGCCCTTGAGGAAGGGGTCCGAAACCAACCCTATCTCTTGTTCCCCACACATACGGACTCTAAAAACAGCCTATACTTATGTATTTCGAAATTACATGGGCCTGGCCCAATAATAAGGTGACGCAGCACCTAGAATAGCCTCTGGACGAAAGTTATGAAGTAGCATCTTGTATATTTCGTCCAAGGCTTCATGCACGCATTATGGTGGCTTCAACGTCCTGAAATCATCACTTGTAACTCCGTTCTTGTTCCCCATGCGCATGCCATCATCTCCATGCTTGTTCTTGCTCCAATGTTCATCCTTCTCAAAGCTAGGCCCTTCATTTGTAAGCAAAACAAATGTATCCAATTTAGGCAGCATCATATTCTCATGAACATTAGAATCATTAGCAAGAAACGAAAGTACCTGGTAATTTAATTGGCGTGCGCGAGCTCTAGTAATTGGTCCAGTATGTATAGCAGCAGGGCCTGTGGGTGTAATAATTGTATTGATGTCCTCATCACTCGCTGGTTTCTATAGGCGTTTTGTGAGAGATTTTAGCACCATTGCTGCACCTCTCAACGAGCTTACAAAGAAGGATGTGCCTTTTGTTTGGGGTACCGCACAGGAAGAAGCCTTCACGGTATTGAAAGATAAATTGACACATGCTCCTTTACTCCAACTTCCTGATTTTAATAAGACTTTTGAGCTTGAATGTGATGCTAGTGGCATTGGATTAGGAGGTGTGTTATTACAAGATGGCAAACCTGTTGCATACTTTTCTGAAAAATTGAGTGGGCCTAGTCTGAATTATTCTACTTATGATAAAGAACTATATGCTCTTGTTCGGACTTTAGAAACATGGCAACATTATTTATGGCCCAAAGAATTTGTTATACATTCTGATCATGAATCTTTGAAACATATTAAAAGTCAAGCTAAACTGAATCGTAGACATGCTAAATGGGTTGAATTCATTGAAACTTTCCCTTATGTCATTAAACACAAGAAGGGTAAAGAAAATGTTATTGCTGATGCATTGTCTCGTCGCTATACTATGCTTTCACAGCTTGACTTCAAAATATTTGGTTTGGAGACCATCAAAGATCAATATGTGCATGATGCTGATTTTAAAGATGTATTGCAGAATTGTAAAGAAGGAAGAACCTGGAACAAGTTTGTCGTTAATGATGGATTTGTGTTCCGTGCTAACAAGCTATGCATTCCAGCTAGCTCTCTTCGTCTTTTGTTGTTGCAGGAGGTGATAGAGGCAAAGGTGTCCCGTCTTTCGATGAGATGATGAATATCGCTTTGATGGAAGTCGACTTTGACGATCCGACTACGAACGTGCGAGGACGTCGCGCCTTAGCAATCGCTAAACCAACTCCGAGAGGTTATCGACCACGCCGGAGCACGATCAACCTGACCACGAGGGTCTGTTTCCTGCGAGCAAACGAAGAACAGGCAAGAAACTGAGATTGCAATCTGGATATTGCGAATATAAGATGAAAGCTTTATTGATCAAGGTGGGGTTCTGTGACGCCTTTGTCTGGTCGCTGAACACAAACGAAGTACGCGAAGTTGCAGCTATGGCGAACTTTTAATCTAAACAAAACCCAAAGTCTAAACGACGCCCTAAGGGCTGTATATATGGAGGAAGAGGGGGGGGAACTTCGTGGCCCTTGAGGAAGGGGTCCGAAACCAACCCTATCTCTTGTTTTCCCACACATACGGACTCTAAAAACAGCCTATACTTATGTATTTCGAAATTACATGGGCCTGGCCCAATAATAAGGTGACGCAGCACCTAGAATAGCCTCTGGACGAAAGTTATGAAGTAGCATCTTGTATATTTCGTCCAAGGCTTCATGCACGCATTATGGTGGCTTCAACGTCCTGAAATCATCACTTGTAACTCCGTTCTTGTTCCCCATGCGCATGCCATCATCTCCATGCTTGTTCTTGCTCCAATGTTCATCCTTCTCAAAGCTAGGCCCTTCATTTGTAAGCAAAACAAATGTATCCAATTTAGGCAGCATCATATTCTCATGAACATTAGAATCATTAGCAAGAAACGAAAGTGCCTGGTAATTTAATTGGCGTGCGCGAGCTCTAGTAATTGGTCCAGTATGTATAGCAGCAGGGCCTGTGGGTGTAATAATTGTATTGATGTCCTCATCATCCTCCCCTTCTTGAAATGAAGTCGTCCTCGACGGAAGCTAATCTTCCTCACCCAAATAAGGCTTCAAATCTGCAATATTAAAAGTGGGACTAACCCCAAAATCTGCAGGCAGCTCAAGTTTATATGCATTATCATTTATTTTCTCTAACACCTTAAAAGGACCATCAGCACGTGGCATTAGCTTTGATTTGCGCAAATCAGGAAATCTATCCTTACGCAAATGTAACCAAACAAGGACTATGTTGATGATTTGACTTTGCCATGTGATCAAACAATTTTGAGTGAGCCCATTGAATTAACTATCGATGCAAAAGAATCAAGTGAATGAGGGAATAAATCAGATTTGGATCAAATATGTTTGAAAATAATTGTGCCAATGTTTAATCATTTTGATATGACCTCTAATCTTGGTGATGGTTCATCAATGTTGGGATGGTTTAATGATGAATATTGTCAATCTTTTCATATGAATAAGAGCTTCACTTATATGTGCAAACTGAGTTGCAATGCTTTCATGCCTTCTACTTCTTGTGATAATATTTTGGCTTTATATTTTATTAACTATGAAAGTTACTCATGTATACATGTGTCATATGTGCAAAATCCACGGGAAGTAAAAATGGATGACATATACATATACAACATGTACACCTTGTCTCTTTTGTTAGCCACATTTCAGATTAAGCAACGCCGAGGACGGTTTTGTTTTCAAGAAGGGGAGGATGATGAGGACATGACTACCTTGGATACGACCAAAAATATTGCATACATGCATATTTGTCAGGTGATTTCTAGTGCAAACTATTCAATAATCTATTTATGTTATTCAGAACAAAAATACTTCACACACTTTTGTGTTTTGTCTAATTGCAGGTGTATGGGACATTTGTACAATCCACATATGAAGATAAGGCAAAAGGAGAAGTTTAGGTTCTGTTCAAAAAGTCCTCTCACGTCACTTTTGGGCCAAGAGAAGATAGAGTCCAAGTCTCTCACGTTCTGGATTCAGATTCGGACTGCACAGACATACTTGACTCAAAACGCCAACAACTTTTTCATACGGACTCCGAATTGGGTGATTCTTTTTTTGTTGGAAACTAGATTTCGTGCTCTTTCCAACCCAATTGGATTCACCTTTAAATTCGTCCGGAGCATTGAGTTATGGTCGAAACAATCTGACGTTGCACCAGAATCCGAGTCAAACTACAAGTCCAAAGGTGTTGCATCACCTCCACTTGGGCCCATGAGCCTTGTACAACCTAGGGTTGGTTTTAGGCTGCCTTGGGACGTCCTCCCACCTCCTTGGCCGCCACCCCTTGCTCCTATATAAGTAGATCCATCTAGTAGCTTTTTCCTTGGAATTTGTTTAGTTAAAAGTTAGCCATTGCAACTTCGTGTACTTCGTTTGTGTCCAACGACCAGACCAAGACCGCTTACGGATTCCCACCACTATCAATACTTCATATATATTCGCAATATTCAGATTGCATTATCATATTCTTGCTCGTTCTTCGATTGCTTGCAGGAATAGACCTTCGTGGTCAGGCTGATCGTGCTTCCGGCATCGTCAGTAACCTCAGGAGATTGGTTTAGCGATTGATAAGGCGCAACGTCGTGCACGTTTGTAGTCGGATCGTCAAAGTCGTCTCCACCAAATCGATAGTTATCATCTCATCGAAAGATCGGGACACCTTTGCCTCTATCACCAACTACTCCCCTTTCGCACTTAAGCCAAACGTGAGGTCGTGGCTGATGCACTTGCCGGAGAACTCCATCTCGACCTGGGCTGACCTGTGCAATGAGTTTGTTGGCGCCTTCATGGGCGGCAATCAAGAACCAGGGCGGCCCAGCGACTTGCAGCTCCTCCCACAAAAGGAAGGAGAGAGTTTATGGAAGTATATGCAAAGATTGAGCCGGGTGCACAGGAACATTCCAGACATCCGCCCGGCATCTGGGATTGCTGCGTTCCAGTCCAACGTACACAACCGCAGGATACGTTCCAAGATGAACGTCCAGTTGCCCAAGACTGTGAATGAGCTGTACACCTTGGCAGATAAGTGTGCCTGAATAGAGGAGGGGAGGCGATTCCCCGGAGAAGAAGATGGCATCGATGTTGATTCAGAGGACGACGATGATTCCACCAATCAGAAGAAGAAGCAAGAAACGCAACAGGAAGTGCAAAGAGAAAACAGTTCTGGCTATCGAGGGGTCTGGCGTTCCTTGTACCGGCAAGAAGGCCAAGACCGAAGCTCCAGGCAAGGAAGTTGTCGCGTGCACTAACTGCCGGTAAGCTGTGGCGGCCGAGAAGGCTGGGAAGGCTAATGGGCTGTACTGCAAGATCCATCGGACCAAGGGCCATGATCTCCAAGAGTGTCATCAAGTTGAGCAACTCATCAAGAAGCAGAAGGCTGAGTACAAGAAGCGTGACAAAGAGAGAGACCAACATGGCGTTTGCGGGAAGGGCGGAGGTGGCAGAAGAGGCCGCCCGGCAAGGTCCCTTAGCATCAAGGGAAACCTGCTAGAGGCCATGAGAAGAAGGAATGCGATGACGAGAGCGATGAAGGGGATGAAGAGGAAACCAGCGAGCAGGAGTTTCAGAAGGCCATTGACACCCTGTGTCGGTGCAACAAACCCTGGGTCTGTTGCCCAGACCGTGCACAGGCACAAGAGCAGGATTGAAGGACCAGCCCAAGTAAAAGTTCGAACGATCAAGAGATTCGAAGAACCATCATACAGCTCAGAGAGACTAAGGCAAAGCCAGAGGAGCAAGATACCGCCAAGAGAAGGCCCTCCCTTGCCGGACAGGCGAGCCCGGCAAGGGGCCAGGCCACCCCCAGAAGCAGGCACCCGAGTTGCCCCGGCAAGGCCTGCCGGGGCTCACGGAGCAAAACCACCTCACCAACCACTCAAGCACGACCCACGTCGTCGATCAGTGTGGTGTCAAGCCGCCAGTTGATTAAGTGGCAGCCATTCGCCACATGGCAGCCATTTCCTACAGAAGAAACCCAAAGATGACACCCGTCCCGCGACGTGTAGAGAGAACAGGCGTGGAGCTGGCAAGATAGCCCGGCAAGTTATAGAGGCAAAGGTGTCCCGTCTTTCGATGAGATGATGGATATCGCTTTGGTGGAAGTCGACTTTGACGATCCGACTACGAACGTGCGAGGACGTCGCGCCTTAGCAATCACTAAACCAACTCCGAGAGGTTATCGACCACGCCGGAGCACGATCAACCTGACCACGAGGGTCTGTTTCCTGCGAGCAAACGAAGAACAAGCAAGAAACTGAGATTGCAATCTGGATATTGCGAATATAAGATGAAAGCTTTATTGATCAAGGTGGAGTTCTGTGACGCCTTTGTCTGGTCGCTGAACACAAACGAAGTACGCGAAGTTGCAGCTATGGCGAACTTTTAATCTAAACAAAACCCAAAGTCTAAACGACGCCCTAAGGGCTGTATATATGGAGGAAGAGGGGGGAATTTCGTGGCCCTTGAGGAAGGGGTCCGAAACCAACCCTATCTCTTGTTTCCCCACACATACGGACTCTAAAAACAGCCTATACTTATGTATTTCGAAATTACATGGGCCTGGCCCAATAATAAGGTGACGCAGCACCTAGAATAGCCTCTGGACGAAAGTTACGAAGTAGCATCTTGTATATTTCGTCCAAGGCTTCATGCACGCATTATGGTGGCTTCAACGTCCTGAAATCATCACTTGTAACTCCGTTTTTGTTCCCCATGCGCATGCCATCATCTCCATGCTTGTTCTTGCTCCAATGTTCATCCTTCTCAAAGCTAGGCCCTTCATTTGTAAGCAAAACAAATGTATCCAATTTAGGCAGCATCATATTCTCATGAACATTAGAATCATTACCAAGAAACGGAAGTACCTGGTAATTTAATTGGCGTGCGCGAGCTCTAGTAATTGGTCCAGTATGTATAGCAGCAGGGGCTGTGGGTGTAACAATGGTATTGATGTCCTCATCATCCTCCCCTTCTTGAAATGAAGTCGTCCTCGACGGAAGCGCATCTTCCTCACCCAAATAAGGCTTCAAATCTGCAATGTTAAAAGTGGGACTAACCCCAAAATCTGCAGGCAGCTCAAGTTTATATGCATTATCATTTATTTTCTCTAACACCTTAAAAGGACCATCAGCACGTGGCATTAGCTTTGATTTGCGCAAATCAGGAAATCTATCCTTACGCAAATGTAACCAAACAAGATCTCCAGGTGCAAACACAACATGTTTTCTACCCTTATCTCCAGCAAGTTTATATTTAGCAGTCATACGCTCAATGTTTTCCTTAGTTAACTCATGCATTTTTAAGATCAATTCAGCACGTTGTTTAGCATCAAAATTAACCTTCTCCGAAGATGGAAGAGGCAACAAATCAATAGGTGCACGAGGTAGGAAACCATACACAATTTCAAAAGGGCACATCTTAGTAGTAGAATGCAATGAACGATTATAAGCAAACTCAATATGAGGCAAGCATTCTTCCCACATTTTCTTATTATTCTTCAAAACAGCCCTAAGCATAGTAGACAATGTTCTATTGACTACTTCAGTTTGTCCATCAGTTTGGGGGTGACAAGTAGTACTAAAAAGCAGTTTAGTCCCCAACTTAGCCCATAAACATCTCCAAAAGTGGCTAAGAAATTTAGTATCACGATCGGAAACAATAGTATTTGGCACACCATGCAAGCGAATAATTTCACGAAAGAACAAATCAGCAACATTAACAGCATCATCGCTTTTATGACATGGTATAAAGTGTGCCATTTTCGCGAATCTATCCACGACAACAAATATGCCATCCCTCCCCTTCTTTGTTCGAGGTAAACCTAAAACAAAGTCCATAGATATATCCTCCCAAGGAACACTAGGTACAAGCAAAGGCATATATAAACCATGAGGATTGAGTCATGACTTAGCTTTTTGACATGTAGTGCAGCGAGCAACAAAACGCTCAACATCCCGTCTCATCTTTGGCCAAAAGAAATGTGTAGCAAGTACGTCCTCTGTCTTCTTCACGCCAAAGTGTCCCATTAATCCTCCGCCATGCGCCTCCTGCAACAACAAAAGACGAAGAGAGCTAGCTGGAATGCATAGCTTGTTAGCACGGAACACAAATCCATCATTAACGACAAACTTGTTCCAGGTTCTTCCTTCTTTACAATTCTGCAATACATCTTTAAAATCAGCATCATGCACATATTGATCTTTGATGGTCTCCAAACAAAATATTTTGAAGTCAAGTTGTGAAAGCATAGTATAGCGACGAGACAATGCATCAGCAATAACATTTTCTTTACCCTTCTTGTGTTTAATGACATAAGGGAAAGTTTCAATGAATTCAACCCATTTAGCATGTCTACGATTCAGTTTAGCTTGACTTTTAATATGTTTCAAAGATTCATGATCAGAATGTATAACAAATTCTTTGGGCCATAAATAATGTTGCCATGTTTCTAAAGTCCGAACAAGAGCATATAGTTCTTTATCATAAGTAGAATAATTCAGACTAGGCCCACTCAATTTTCAGAAAAGTATGCAACAGGTTTGCCATCTTGTAATAACACACCTCCTAATCCAATGCCACTAGCATCACATTCAAGCTCAAAAGTCTTACTAAAATCAGGAAGTTGGAGTAAAGGAGCATGTGTCAACTTATCTTTCAATACCGTGAAGGCTTCTTCCTGTGCGGTACCCCAAACAAAAGGCACATCCTTCTTTGTAAGCTCGTTGAGAGGTGCAGCAATGGTGCTAAAATCTCTCAGAAAACGCCTATAGAAACCAGCGAGTCCAAGAAAACTCCGCACTTGTGTGACCGTTTTGGGCTGCGGCCAACTCTCAATAGCTTCAATCTTGGCTTTATCAACTTCAATTCCCTGTGGAGTAACAACATAGCCAAGAAAAGATACTCGGTCGGTGCAAAAGGTGCACTTCCCAAGGTTACCAAACAAACGTGCATCACGTAGAGCAATAAAAACAGCACGTAAATGTTCCAAATGTTCTTCCAAAGATTTGCTATAAATCAGTATATCATCAAAATAGACTACCACAAATCGTCCAATGAAAGCACGTAAAACTTCGTTCATTAGTCTCATGAAAGTACTAGGTGCATTAGTTAACCCAAAAGGCATGACTAACCACTCATATAAACCATACTTAGTTTTAAATGCAGTTTTCCATTCATCTCCCAATTTCATACGAATTTGATGGTATCCACTACGCAAATCAACTTTGGAGAATATTGTAGAGCCACTCAATTCATCAAGCATATCATCTAGCCTAGGAATAGGATGACGATAACGAATAGTAATATTATTAATGCCTCTACAATCAACACACATACGCGACGTACCATCCTTTTTAGGCACTAGTATAATAGGAACAGCACAAGGACTAAGAGATTCGCGTATATAACCTTTGTCGAGCAGCTCCTGTACTTGACGCATAATCTCCTTCGTCTCCTCTGGATTGGTACGGTATGGTGCACGGTTGGGTAGCGATGCACCGGGAATTAAGTCAATTTGATGCTCAATCCCTCGAATAGGTGGTAATCCCGGTGGCACGTCTTGTGGGAAGACGTCAGCGAACTCCTGCAAAATGTGAGTGACAGCAGGGGGCAAAGAGGAAGGCACGTCCTCGAATGAAAATAATGCCTCTTTGCACACAAAAGCATAGCAAACAGATTTGCTGAAATCTAGTTCATCAATATCAGATTTTGTGGCAAGCAAACATGCACTTTTCAATTTAATTTCAGAAACAACACTAGATGGTTTATTATTAGGTTTCATTTGTTGCTCAAATTCCTTTGCCACAATCTGATTTTCACTCTTATTTTTCTCCTGTTTTGCGTTATTAGCTCTATTAATGTCATCTTTCAAAATGGAATCAGGAGTCATAGGAAGCAAAGTAATATTTTTATCCTTATGAACAAGAGTATACTGATTGTGTCTACCATGGTGTACAGAATTTTTATCAAATTGCCATGGTCTACCTAGTAATAAGGAACATGCTTGCATGGGTACCACATCACAATCAACATAATCAGCATATGTAGAGATACTAAAATGCACACGAACAGTACGTGTTACCTTAACCTTGCCGCTGTTGTTGAACCATTGGATGTAGTAAGGATGTGGATGTGGTCTTGTGGTGAGAGATAGCTTCTCCACCATCTCCATGCTAGCCAAGTTGTTACAGCTCCCTCCATCTATGATGACGCGAACAGAACGTTCCTTCACAACTCCCTTTGTATGGAACAAATTATGCCTCTGATTTTGCTCTGCTTGTGTGACCTGCACACTCAAAACACGTTGAGCAACTAAACATTCATACCTGTCAGCGTCTTCAGGAGCCATGTATTGCGTCTCATTTTCAGAATCATCTCCACCATGTTCTTCACGTGTAATAAGAGCCAAAGTCTCCTCATCATAGTCACTAGCGGACTCATACCCACCATCCTCAGTAGCAATCATGACACGCTGAGATTTGCATTCTCTCGCAAAATGTCCTCTTCCCTTACAACGACGACAAATAATATCACTTGTGTGCCCTGTCTATGCCATGGAAGAAGAAGAGCTATGCGCAGGCCCGGCAGGTGTGCTCTTGGCAGAGAGTGGTGGTTGTGCCTGCTTTCTTGTATCACGGCTGGAGGTGGCACCTGATGGAGGTGATGGTGAAGTGGAAGTAGAAGATGCACGCGGTGTCCATGATGAAGGTCGACCTGCAGAAAAGTTAGTTCGCGCCAATGGCTGTCGATCCTGCACTTCACGTTCAGCTTTACAAGCAAGATGGAATAAACGAGTGATATTATTATAATCCTTATACTCTAGAATGGTCTGAATCTCTTTATTTAATCCACCCATAAAACGTGCAAGCATAGTTTCATTCTCCTCAACAATACCACATCTAATCATGCCAGTTTGTAATTCCTGATAATATTCTTCTACAGAATTTTTCCCTTGTCTTAAACGCTGCAATTTTTGAAGTAATTCACGTTGATAATATGGTGGAACCCAACGAGTACGCATAGCAGTTTTCAAAGCAGCCCAAGTAGCTGGAACAGGATATAATCTACAATGTTCAGACCACCAAACACATGCAAAGCTAGTGAAAGCACAAACAGCAGCAGGAACACGTCTCTCCTCAGGATATTGTAAACATGTAAATCGTTGTTCAGTTTCTAACTCCCAAGTAAGATATATATCAGGAACATATCTACCCTCAAATGGTGGAATATTCAATTTCAGTTTAGGGAGATGGTCATGATCTCGTACCTGAGGTGGTGGTGCCGGCCTACCGTTGCGAATATATACCTGAGGTCGACCTGCTGGTGGTGGTGCTGGTGGCTGCACGTAGTTCTGATTTTGATCAACCTCATCCTCATAATTGCCCGCATAATCGTCATCCTCCTCAGCCGCCGCAGGAGCAGGAGCCAAAGAAGCATCAACAGTAGGTGCAGCAGCACCCGAATTTTGACCAATCTCAATTGGAACGCACTGTGCCCGTCCCACTTGATTTGGAAGGCGGCGTTGGAGATGTGGTTGTTGTTGTTGTAGAGGTGCGACATGTGCAGCCGGTGGTGGTTGGGGAAGACGCTTGATAGAGGCAAAGGTGTCCCGTCTTTCGATGAGATGATGAATATCGCTTTGATGGAAGTCGACTTTGACGATCCGACTACGAACGTGCGAGGACGTCGCGCCTTAGCAATCGCTAAACCAACTCCGAGAGGTTATCGACCACGCCGGAGCACGATCAACCTGACCACGAGGGTCTGTTTCCTGCGAGCAAACGAAGAACAGGCAAGAAACTGAGATTGCAATCTGGATATTGCGAATATAATATGAAAGCTTTATTGATCAAGGTGGGGTTCTGTGACGCCTTTGTCTGGTCGCTGAACACAAACGAAGTACGCGAAGTTGCAGCTATGGCGAACTTTTAATCTAAACAAAACCCAAAGTCTAAACGACGCCCTAAGGGCTGTATATATGGAGGAAGAGGGGGGAATTTCGTGGCCCTTGAGGAAGGGGTCCGAAACCAACCCTATCTCTTGTTTCCCCACACATACGGACTCTAAAAACAGCCTATACTTATGTATTTCGAAATTACATGGGCCTGGCCCAATAATAAGGTGACGCAGCACCTAGAATAGCCTCTGGACGAAAGTTATGAAGTAGCATCTTGTATATTTCGTCCAAGGCTTCATGCACGCATTATGGTGGCTTCAACGTCCTGAAATCATCACTTGTAACTCCGTTCTTGTTCCCCATGCGCATGCCATCATCTCCATGCTTGTTCTTGCTCCAATGTTCATCCTTCTCAAAGCTAGGCCCTTCATTTGTAAGCAAAACAAATGTATCCAATTTAGGCAGCATCATATTCTCATGAACATTAGAATCATTAGCAAGAAACGAAAGTACCTGGTAATTTAATTGGCGTGCGCGAGCTCTAGTAATTGGTCCAGTATGTATAGCAACAGGGACTGTGGGTGTAATAATTGTATTGATGTCCTCATCATCCTCCCCTTCTTGAAATGAAGTCGTCCTCGACGGAAGCTCATCTTCCTCACCCAAATAAGGCTTCAAATCTGCAATATTAAAAGTGGGACTAACCCCAAAATCTGCAGGCAGCTCAAGTTTATATGCATTATCATTTATTTTCTCTAACACCTTAAAAGGACCATCAGCACGTGGCATTAGCTTTGATTTGCGCAAATCAGGAAATCTATCCTTACGCAAATGTAACCAAACAAGATCTCCAGGTGCAAACACAACATGTTTTCTACCCTTATCTCCAGCAAGTTTATATTTAGCATTCATACGCTCAATGTTTTCCTTAGTTAACTCATGCATTTTTAAGATCAATTCAGCACGTTGTTTAGCATCAAAATTAACCTTCTCCGAAGATGGAAGAGGCAACAAATCAATAGGTGCACGAGGTAGGAAACCATACACAATTTCAAAAGGGCACATCTTAGTAGTAGAATGCAATGAACGATTATAAGCAAACTCAATATGAGGCAAGCAGTCTTCCCACATTTTCTTATTATTCTTCAAAACAGCCCTAAGCATAGTAGACAATGTTCTATTGACTACTTAAGTTTGTCCATCAGTTTGGGGGTGACAAGTAGTACTAAAAAGCAGTTTAGTCCCCAACTTAGCCCATAAACATCTCCAAAAGTGGCTAAGAAATTTAGTATCACGATCTGAAACAATAGTATTTGGCACACCATGCAAGCGAATAATTTCACGAAAGAACAAATCAGCAACATTAACAGCATCATCGCTTTTATGACATGGTATAAAGTGCGCCATTTTCGAGAATCTATCCACGACAACAAATATGCTATCCCTCCCCTTCTTTGTTCGAGGTAAACCTAAAACAAAGTCCATAGATATATCCTCCCAAGGAACACAAGGTACAGGCAAAGGCATATATAAACCATGAGGATTTAGTCGTGACTTAGCTTTTTGACATGTAGTGCAGCGAGCAACGAAACGCTCAACATCCCGTCTCATCTTTGGCCAAAAGAAATGTGTAGCAAGTACGTCCTCCGTCTTCTTCACGCCAAAGTGTCCCATTAATCCTCCTCCATGCGCCTCCTGCAACAACAAAAGACGAAGAGAGCTAGCTGGAATGCATAGCTTGTTAGCACGGAACACAAATCCATCATTAACGACAAACTTGTTCCAGGTTCTTCCTTCTTTACAATTCTGCAATACATCTTTAAAATCAGCATCATGCACATATTGATCTTTGATGGTCTCCAAACCAAATATTTTGAAGTCAAGTTGTGAAAGCATAGTATAGCGACGAGACAATGCATCAGCAATAACATTTTCTTTACCCTTCTTGTGTTTAATGACATAAGGGAAAGTTTCAATGAATTCAACCCATTTAGCATGTCTACGATTCAGTTTAGCTTGACTTTTAATATGTTTCAAAGATTCATGATCAGAATGTATAACAAATTCTTTGGGCCATAAATAATGTTCCCATGTTTCTAAAGTCCGAACAAGAGCATATAGTTCTTTATCATAAGTAGAATAATTCAGACTAGGCCCACTCAATTTTTCAGAAAAGTATGCAACAGGTTTGCCATCTTGTAATAACACACCTCCTAATCCAATGCCACTAGCATCACATTCAAGCTCAAAAGTCTTATTAAAATCAGGAAGTTGGAGTAAAGGAGCATGTGTCAACTTATCTTTCAATACCGTGAAGGCTTCTTCCTGTGCGGTACCCCAAACAAAAGGCACATCCTTCTTTGTAAGCTCGTTGAGAGGTGCAGCAATGGTGCTAAAATCTCTCACAAAACGCCTATAGAAACCAGCGAGTCCAAGAAAACTCCGCACTTGTGTGACCGTTTTGGGCTGCGGCCAACTCTCAATAGCTTCAATCTTGGCTTTATCAACTTCAATTCCCTGTGGAGTACCAACATAGCCAAGAAAAGATACTCGGTCGGTGCAAAAGGTGCACTTCCCAAGGTTACCAAACAAACGTGCATCACGTAGAGCAATAAAAACAGCACGTAAATGTTCCAAATGTTCTTCCAAAGATTTGCTATAAATCAGTATATCATCAAAATAGACCACCACAAATCGTCCAATGAAAGCACGTAAAACTTCGTTCATTAGTCTCATGAAAGTACTAGGTGCATTAGTTAACCCAAAAGGCATGACTAACCACTCATATAAACCAAACTTAGTTTTAAATGCAGTTTTCCATTCATCTCCCAATTTCATACGAATTTGATGGTATCCACTACGCAAATCAACTTTGGAGAATATTGTAGAGCCACTCAATTCATCAAGCATATCATCGAGCCTAGGAATAGGATGACGATAACGAATAGTAATATTATTAATGCCTCTACAATCAACACACATACGCGACGTACCATCATTTTTAGGCACGAGTATAATAGGAACAGCACAAGGACTAAGAGATTCGCGTATATAACCTTTGTCGAGCAGCTCCTGTACTTGACGCATAATCTCCTTCGTCTCCTCGGGATTGGTACGGTATGGTGCACGGTTGGGTAGCGATGCACCGGGAATTAAGTCAATTTGATGCTCAATCCCTCGAATAGGTGGTAATCCCGGTGGCACGTCTTGTGGGAAGACGTCAGCGAACTCCTGCAAAATGTGAGTGACAGCAGGGGGCAAAGAGGAAGGTACGTCCTCGAATGAAAATAATGCCTCTTTGCACACAAAAGCATAGCAAACAGATTTGCTGAAATCTAGTTCATCAATATCAGATTTTGTGGCAAGTAAACATGCACTTTTCAATTTAATTTCAGAAACAACACTAGATGGTTTATTATTAGGTTTCATTTGTTGCTCAAATTCCTTTGCCACAATCTGATTTTCACTCTTATTTTTCTCCTGTTTTGCTTTATTAGCTCTATTAATGTCATCTTTCAAAATGGAATCAGGAGTCATAGGAAGCAAAGTAATATTTTTATCCTTATGAACAAGAGTATACTGATTGTTTCTACCATGGTGTACAGAATTTTTATCAAATTGCCATGGTCTACCTAGTAATAAGGAACATGCTTGCATGGGTACCACATCACAATCAACATAATCAGCATATGTAGAGATACTAAAATGCACACGAACAGTACGTGTTACCTTAACCTTGCCGCTGTTGTTGAACAATTGGATGTAGTAAGGATGTGGATGTGGTCTTGTGGTGAGAGATAGCTTCTCCACCATCTCCATGCTAGCCAAGTTGTTACAGCTCCCTCCATCTATGATGACGCGAACAGAACGTTCCTTCACAACTCCCTTTGTATGGAACAAATTATGCCTCTGATTTTGCTCTGCTTGTGTGACCTGCACACTCAAAACACGTTGAACAACTAAACATTCATACCTGTCAGCGTCTTCAGGAGCCATGTATTGCGTCTCATTTTCAGAATCATCTCCACCATGTTCTTCACGTGTAATAAGAGCCAAAGTCTCCTCATCATAGTCACTAGCGGACTCATACCCACCATCCTCAGTAGCAATCATGACACGCTGAGATTTGCATTCTCTCGCAAAATGTCCTCTTCCCTTACAACGACGACAAATAATATCACTTGTGTGCCCTGTCGATGCCATGGAAGAAGAAGAGCTCTGCACAGGCCCGGCAGGTGTGCTCTTGGCAGAGAGTGGTGGTTGTGCCTGCTTTCTTGTATCACGGCTGGAGGTGGCACCTGATGGAGGTGATGGTGAAGTGGAAGTAGAAGATGCACGCGGTGTCCATGATGAAGGTCGACCTGCAGAAAAGTTAGTTCGCGCCAATGGCTGTCGATCCTGCACTTCATGTTCAGCTTTACAAGCAAGATGGAATAAACGAGTGATATTATTATAATCCTTATACTCTAGAATGGTCTGAATCTCTTTATTTAATCCACCCATAAAACGTGCAAGCATAGCTTCATTCTCCTCAACAATACCACATCTAATCATGCCAGTTTGTAATTCCTGATAATATTCTTCTACAGAATTTTTTCCTTGTCTTAAACGCTGCAATTTTTGAAGTAATTCACGTTGATAATATGGTGGAACCCAACGAGTACGCATAGCAGTTTTCAAAGCAGCCCAAGTAGCTGGAACAGGATATAATCTACAATGTTCAGACCACCAAACACATGCAAAGCTAGTGAAAGCACAAACAGCAGCAGGAACACGTCTCTCCTCAGGATATTGTAAACATGTAAATCGTTGTTCAGTTTCTAACTCCCAAGTAAGATATATATCAGGAACATATCTACCCTCAAATGGTGGAATATTCAATTTCAGTTTAGGGAGATGGTCATGATCTCGTACCTGAGGTGGTGGTGCCGGCCTACCGTTGCGAATATATACCTGAGGTCGACCTGCTGGTGGTGGTGCTGGTGGCTGCACGTAGTTCTTATTTTGATCAACCTCATCCTCATAATCGCCTGCATAATCGTCATCCTCCTCAGCCGCCGCAGGAGCAGGAGCCAAAGAAGCATCAACAGTAGGGACAGCAGCACCCGAATTTTGACCAATCTCAATTGGAACGCGCTGTGCCCGTCCCACTTGATTTGGAAGGCGGCGTTGGAGATGTGGTTGTTGTTGTTGTAGAGGTGCGACATGTGCAGCCGGTGGTGGTTGGGGAAGACGCTTTAGTAATTCAGTAAACTTGTTATCCAGCTTTGTGTCAAACGACTTCTCCACGGCATCTATCTTCTCCATAGCCTCTTCAAATCTGTTTAGCACATCTCCCACCTGGCCACTCATCATTTGCTGAAATTTATCATGCAACTCCTTGTTCGTCATGTTCGCCCAATCAGTCTCATCGGCTTGTGAACCTGCCATGGTTAGCAGCAATAGAAACACAAAAGAATATGATCCTGCAGACTACTAGAAGTGGTGGGATGGTGGTGTGTCACAAAACCTTCAAGCGAATCTCAAATTCTTACCAGTTCTTACCCAGCAGCAGGTGGTGATCGGCAACCGTTGTAGTCAAAAACTCTCAAAGCTTGGATATAGCGATTACCAGGGAGAGTCAAACGCACGATGTAGACTTATGTGGAGCTGGGAAGGCTTATAATATGGTAGCAAAATGGTAAGCAATAATCAATTCAGAGATGCAAAGTTGAATAAACGCTCAACGACGGTACTGTGCTGGTCCTAGGCTAGACCGTGCTAGAGACGCGAGCCTAGAACACTAACAAAATCACGGCGCTGCACGTAAACAAGGGAAAAGCACACTCAGGAATTTTTTTTTCGCTCTTTTTTTTTGCGCTCTTTTTTTTTTGCGCTCCTCCTTTTTTTTTTGCGAAAAAATCACTATAATGGCGAGTGTCTCAAAACTCTTCCCAGGTCAAACTGACAGGATGGGCACAAAATTTTTTGACTATTTTTTTTTTCGGAAATCAGGGCAGCGACGACGAAAAAGTGCGACAAAAAATCACTATGATGGCGAGTGTCTCAAAACACTACCCGGGGCCTAAAAATAGGATAGGGAAAAAATATTTTGGGTTGCCGAAATTTTGGCCTAAAAACTGCCCGGGGGTCTCCAGACTCTTTTTTTTCCAAGACCTACTCAGGCAAGGAAACACGAAACGGAAAATAGATGGATATCTAAAACAAACCGAATATGAAAAGAACTCGGATTGGTGGTGGATATATGGTGGTAGGATATGGCAGCGGTGGTGGTATATGGTAGCGGTGGTGGTATATGGATACGGATCGGTGGTGGTATATGGATACGGATTGGTGGTGGTATATGGATACGGATTCAGAGCGGTGGCGGATAAGCAATAGTGGTAGATGGCAAGGCGATGATGATGGTGCGGCGGCGGCGTGACAACTTATGACCAGAACTCGAAACTCTAAAAGACTAGACTCTAAGACCAGCAACTTGACACGACGATGCAACCGCAAATTCAACAAAGCAAAAACCCTAAAAAGATTATGCAAAGGCTCAGATTGGTTCGGATATACTGAACTAACCCTAATTTTTTTGTGGCTTTTTCGTGGACTGTAGGTATGAAGAACAGACTCGATCTAAACTACGAAAAACTGTAAAATCTCACCGAGCAACCTGGAAATCTGATACCACTTGATAGAGGCAAAGGTGTCCCGTCTTTCGATGAGATGATGGATATCGCTTTGGTGGAAGTCGACTTTGACGATCCGACTACGAACGTGCGAGGACGACGCGCCTTAGCAATCGCTAAACCAACTCCGAGAGGTTATTGACCACGCCGGAGCACGATCAACCTGACCACGAGGGTCTGTTTCCTGCGAGCAAACGAAGAACAAGCAAGAAACTAAGATTGCAATCTGGATATTGCGAATATAAGATGAAAGCTTTATTGATCAAGGTGGGGTTCTGTGACGCCTTTGTCTGGTCGTTGAACACAAACGAAGTACGCGAAGTTGCAGCTATGGCGAACTTTTAATCTAAACAAAACCCAAAGTCTAAACGATGCCCTAAGGGCTGTATATATGGAGGAAGAGGGGGGAATTTCGTGGCCCTTGGTGGAGGGGTCCGAAATCAACCCTATCTCTTGTTTCCCCACACATACGGACTCTAAAAATAGCCTATACTTATGTATTTCAAAATTACATGGGCCTGGCCCAATAATAAGGTGACGCAGCACCTAAAATAGCCTCGGGACGAAATTTATGAAGTGGCATCTTGTATATTTCGTCCAAGGCTTCATGCACCCATTATGGTGGCTTCAAAGTCCTGAAATCATCACTGGTAACTCCGTTCTTGTTCCCCTTGCGCATGCCATCATCTCCATGCTTGTTCTTGCTCCAATGTTCATCCTTCTCCAAGCTAGGCCCTTCATTTGTAAGCAAAACAAATGTATCCAATTTAGGCAGCATCATATTCTCATGAACATTAGAATCATTACCAAGAAACGAAAGTACCTGGTAATTTAGTTGGCGTGCACGAGCTCTAGTAATTGGTCCAGTATGTATAGCAGCAGGGGCTGTGGGTGTAACAATTGTATTGATGTCCTCATCAAAAGGAGCATGTGTCAACTTATCTTTCAATACCGTGAAGGCTTCTTCCTGTGCGGTACCCCAAAGAAAAGGCACATCTTTCTTTGTAAGCTCATTGAGAGGTGCAGCAATGGTGCTGAAATCTCTCACAAAACGCCTATAGAATCCAGCGAGGCCAAGAAAACTCCTCACTTGTGTGACCGTTTTGGGCTGCGGCCAACTCTCAATAGCTTCAATCTTGGCTTTATCAACTTCAATTCCCTGTGGAGTAACAACATAGCCAAGAAAAGATACTCGGTCGGTGCAAAAGGTGCACTTCCCAAGGTTACCAAACAAACGTGCATCACGTAGAGCAATAAAAACAGCACGTAAATGTTCCAAATGTTCTTCCAAAGATTTTCTATAAATCAGTATATCATCAAAATAGACTACCACAAATCGTCCAATGAAAGCACGTAAAACTTCGTTCATTAGTCTCATGAAAGTACTAGGTGCATTAGTTAACCCAAAAGGCATGACTAACCACTCATATAAACCAAACTTAGTTTTAAATGCAGTTTTCCATTCATCTCCCAATTTCATACGAATTTGATGGTATCCACTACGCAAATCAACTTTGGAGAATATTGTAGAGCCACTCAATTCATCAAGCATATCATCTAGCCTAGGAATAGGATGACGATAACGAATAGTAATATTATTAATGCCTCTACAATCAACACACATACGCGACGTACCATCCTTTTTAGGCACTAGTATAATAGGAACAGCACAAGGACTAAGAGATTCGTGTATATAACCTTTGTCGAGCAGCTCCTGTACTTGACGCATAATCTCCTTCGTCTCCTCTGGATTGGTACGGTATGGTGCACGGTTGGGTAGCGATGCACCGGGAATTAAGTCAATTTGATGCTCAATCCCTCGAATAGGTGGTAATCCCGGTGGCACGTCTTGTGGGAAGACGTCAGCGAACTCCTGCAAAATGTTAGTGACAGCAGGGGGCAAAGAGGAAGGCACGTCCTCGAATGAAAATAATGCCTCTTTGCACACAAAAGCATAGCAAACAAATTTGCTGAAATCTAGTTCATCAATATCAGATTTTGTGGCAAGTAAACATGCACTTTTCAATTTAATTTCAGAAACAACACTAGATGGTTTATTATTAGGTTTCATTTGTTGCTCAAATTCCTTTGCCACAATCTGATTTTCACTCTTATTTTTCTCCTGTTTTGCTTTATTAGCTCTATTAATGTCATCTTTCAAAATGGAATCAGGAGTCATAGGAAGAAAAGTAATATTTTTATCCTTATGAACAAGAGTATACTGATTGTTTCTACCATGGTGTACAGAATTTTTATCAAATTGCCATGGTCTACCTAGTAATAAGGAACATGCTTGCATGGGTACCACATCACAATCAACATAATCAGCATATGTAGAGATACTAAAATGCACACGAACAGTACGTGTTACCTTAACCTTGCCGCTGTTGTTGAACCATTGGATGTAGTAAGGATGTGGATGTGGTCTTGTGGTGAGAGCTAGCTTCTCTACCATCTCCATGCTAGCCAAGTTGTTACAGCTCCCTCCATCTATGATGACGCGAACAGAACGTTCCTTCACAACTCCCTTTGTATGGAACAAATTATGCCTCTGATTTTGCTCTGCTTGTGTGACCTGCACACTCAAAACACGTTGAGCAACTAAACATTCATACCTGTCAGCGTCTTCAGGAGCCATGTATTGCGTCTCATTTTCAGAATCATCTCCACCATGTTCTTCACGTGTAATAAGAGCCAAAGTCTCCTCATCATAGTCACTAGCGGACTCATACCCACCATCCTCAGTAGCAATCATGACACGCTGAGATTTGCATTCTCTCGCAAAATGTCCTCTTCCCTTACAACGACGACAAATAATATCACTTGTGTGCCCTGTCAAATTGGTTCGGATATGATGAACTAACCCTAAATTTTTTTTTGTGGCTTTTTCGTGGACTGTAGGTATGAAGAACAGACTCGATCTAAACTACGAAAAACTGTAAAATCTCACCGAACAACCTGGAAATCTGATACCACTTGATAGAGGCAAAGGTGTCCCGTCTTTCGATGAGATGATGAATATCGCTTTGATGGAAGTCGACTTTGACGATCCGACTACGAACGTGCGAGGACGTCGCGCCTTAGCAATCGCTAAACCAACTCCGAGAGGTTATCGACCACGCCGGAGCACGATCAACCTGACCACGAGGGTCTGTTTCCTGCGAGCAAACGAAGAACAGGCAAGAAACTGAGATTGCAATCTGGATATTGCGAATATAAGATGAAAGCTTTATTGATCAAGGTGGGGTTCTGTGACGCCTTTGTCTGGTCGCTGAACACAAACGAAGTACGCGAAGTTGCAGCTATGGCGAACTTTTAATCTAAACAAAACCCAAAGTCTAAACGACGCCCTAAGGGCTGTATATATGGAGGAAGAGGGGGGAATTTCGTGGCCCTTGAGGAAGGGGTCCGAAACCAACCCTATCTCTTGTTTCCCCAGACATACGGACTCTAAAAACAGCCTATACTTATGTATTTCGAAATTACATGGGCCTGGCCCAATAATAAGGTGACGCAGCACCTAGAATAGCCTCTGGACGAAAGTTATGAAGTAGCATCTTGTATATTTCGTCCAAGGCTTCATGCACGCATTATGGTGGCTTCAACGTCCTGAAATCATCACTTGTAACTCCGTTCTTGTTCCCCATGCGCATGCCATCATCTCCATGCTTGTTCTTGCTCCAATGTTCATCCTTCTCAAAGCTAGGCCCTTCATTTGTAAGCAAAACAAATGTATCCAATTTAGGCAGCATCATATTCTCATGAACATTAGAATCATTAGCAAGAAACGAAAGTACCTGGTAATTTAATTGGCGTGCGCGAGCTCTAGTAATTGGTCCAGTATGTATAGCAGCAGGGCCTGTGGGTGTAATAATTGTATTGATGTCCTCATCAACGCTTGAGTAATTCAGTAAACTTGTTATCCAGCTTTGTCTCGAACGACTTCTCCACGGCATCTATCTTCTCCATAGCCTCTTCAAATCTGTTTAGCACATCTCCCACCTGGCCACTCATCATTTGCTAAAATTTATCATGCAACTCCTTGTTCGTCATGTTCTCCCAATCAGTCTCATCGGCGTGTGAACCTGCCATGGTTAGCAGCAATAGAAACACAAAAGAATATGATCCTGCAGACTACTAGAAGTGGTGGTGATGGTGGTGTGTCACAAAACCTTCAAGCGAATCTCAAATTCTTACCAGTTCTTACCCAGCAGCAGGTGGTGATCGGCAACCGTTGTAGTCAAAAACTCTCAAAGCTTGGATATAGCGATTACCAGGGAGAGTCAAACGCACGATGTAGACTTATGTGGAGCTGGGAAGGCTTATAATATGGTAGCAAAATGGTAAGCAATAATCAATTCAGAGATGCAAAGTTGAATAAACGCTCAACGACGGTACTGTGCTGGTCCTAGGCTAGACCGTGCTAGAGACGCGAGCCTAGAACACTAACAAAATCACGGCGCTGCACGTAAACAAGGGAAAAGCACACTCTGGAAAAAAATTTCCCTCTTTTTTTTTGCGCTCCTCTTTTTTTCTTTTCTTTTTTGCGAAAAATCACTATAATGGCGAGTGTCTCAAAACTCTTCCCAGGTCAAACTGACAGGACGGGCACAAAATTTTTTGAATAATTTTTTTCGGAAATCAAGGCAGCGACGACGAAAAAGTGCGACAAAAAAATCACTATGATGGCGAGTATCTCAAAACACTACCCGGGGCCTAAAAATAGGATAGGGAAAAAATATTTTTGGTTGCCGAAATTTTGGCCTAAAAACTGCCCGGGGGTCTCCAGACTCTTTTTTTTTCGAGACCTACTCAGGCAAGGAAACACGAAACGGAAAATATATGGATCTCTAAAACCAACCGAATATGAAAAGAACTCGGATTGGTGGTGGATATATGGCGGTAGGATATGGCAGCGGTGGTGGTATATGGTAGCGGTACTGGTATATGGATACGGATCGGTGGTGGTATATAGATACGGATTCAGAGCGGTGGCGGATGAGCAATGGTGGTAGATGGCAAGGCGATGATGATGGTGCGGCGGCGGCGCGACAACTTATGACCAGAACTCGAAACTCCAAAAGACTAGACTCTAAGACCAGCAACTTGACACGACGATGCAACCGCAAATTCAACAAAGCAAAAACCCTAAAAAGATTATGCAAAGGCTCAGATTGGTTCGGATATGATGAACTAACCCTAATTTTTTTTTGTGGCTTTTTCGTGGACTGTAGGTATGAAGAACAGACTCGATCTAAACTATGAAAAACTGTAAAATCTCACCGAGCAACCTGGAAATCTGATACCACTTGATAGAGGCAAAGGTGTCCCGTCTTTCGATGAGATGATGGATATCGCTTTGGTGGAAGTCGACTTTGACGATCCGACTACGAACGTGCGAGGACGTCCCGCCTTAGCAATCGCTAAACCAACTCCGAGAGGTTATCGACCACGCGGGAGCACGATCAACCTGACCACGAGGGTCTGTTTCCTGCGAGCAAACGAAGAACAAGCAAGAAACTGAGATTGCAAACTGGATATTGCGAATATAAGATGAAAGCTTTATTGATCAAGGTGGGGTTCTGTGACGCCTTTGTCTGGTCGCTGAACACAAACGAGGTACGCGAAGTTGCAGCTATGGCGAACTTTTAATCTAAACAAAACCCAAAGTCTAAACGACGCCCTAAGGGCTGTATATATGGAGGAAGAGGGGGGAATTTCGTGGCCCTTGGGGAAGGGGTCCGAAACCAACCCTATCTCTTGTTTCCCCACACATACGGACTCTAAAAACAGCCTATACTCAAGTATTTCGAAATTACACGGGTCTGGCCCAATAATAAGGTGACGCAGCACCCAGAATAGCCTCTGGACGAAAGTTATGAAGTAGCATCTTGTATATTTCGTCCAAGGCTTCATGCACGCATTATGGTGGCTTCAACGTCCTGAAATCATCACTTGTAACTCTGTTCTTGTTCCCCATGCGCATGCCATCATCTCCATGCTTGTTCTTGCTCCAATGTTCATCCTTCTCAAAGCTAGGCCCTTCATTTGTAAGCAAAATAAATGTATCCAATTTAGGCAGCATCATATTCTCATGAACATTAGAATCATTACCAAGAAACGGAAGTACCTGGAAATTTAATTAGCGTGCGTGAGCTCTAGTAATTGGTCCAGTATGTATAGCAGCAGGGGCTGTGGGTGTAACAATGGTATTGATGCCCTCATCTGATAGAGGCAAAGGTGTCCCGTCTTTCGATGAGATGATGGATATCGCTTTGGTGGAAGTCGACTTTGACGATCCGACTACGAACGTGCGATGACGTCGCGCCTTAGCAATCGCTAAACCAACTCCGAGAGGTTATTGACCACGCCGGAGCACGATCAACCTGACCACGAGGGTCTGTTTCCTGCAAGCGAACGAAGAACAAGCAAGAAACTAAGATTGCAATCTGGATATTGCGAATATAAGATGAAAGCTTTATTGATCAAGGTGGGGTTCTGTGACGCCTTTGTCTGGTCGTTGAACACAAACGAGGTACGCGAAGTTGCAGCTATGGCGAACTTTTAATCTAAACAAAACCCAAAGTCTAAACGACGCCCTAAGGGCTGTATATATGGAGGAAGAGGGGGGAATTTCGTGGCCCTAGGGGAAGGGGTCCGAAACCAACCCTATCTCTTGTTTCCCCACACATACGGACTCTAAAAACAGCCTATACTCAAGTATTTCGAAATTACATGGGCCTGGCCCAATAATAAGGTGACGCAGCACCTAGAATAGCCTCTGGACGAAAGTTATGAAGTAGCATCTTGTATATTTCGTCCAAGGCTTCATGCACGCATTATGGTGGCTTCAACGTCCTGAAATCATCCCTTGTAACTCCGTTCTTGTTCCCCATGCGCATGCCATCATCTCCATGCTTGTTCTTGCTCCAATGTTCATCCTTCTCCAAGCTAGGCCCTTCATTTGTAAGCAAAACAAATGTATCCAATTTAGGCAGCATCGTATTCTCATGAACATTAGAATCATTACCAAGAAACGGAAGTACCTGGTAATTTAATTGGCGTGCGCGAGCTCTAGTAATTGGTCCAGTATGTATAGCAGCAGGGGCTGTGGGTGTAACAATGGTATTGATGTCCTCATCTGATAGAGGCAAAGGTGTCCCGTCTTTCGATGAGATCATGGATATTGCTTTGGTGGAAGTCGACTTTGACGATCCAACTACGAACATGCGATGACGTCGTGCCTTAGCAATCGCTAAACCAACTCCGAGAGGTTATTGACCATGCCGGTGCACGATCAACCTAACCACGAGGGTCTGTTTCCTGCAAGCAAACGAAGAACAAGCAAGAAACTAAGATTGCAATCTGGATATTGCGAATATAAGATGAAAGCTTTATTGATCAAGGTGGGATTCTGTGACGCCTTTGTCTGGTCGCTGAACACAAACGAGGTACGCGAAGTTGCAGCTATGGCGAACTTTTAATCTAAACCAAACCCAAAGTCTAAACGACGCCCTAAGGGCTGTATATATGGAGGAAGAGGGGGGAATTTCGTGGCCCTTGGGGAAGGGGTTCGAAACCAACCCTATCTCTTGTTTCCCTACACATACGGACTCTAAAAACAGCCTATAATCAAGTATTTCGAAATTACATGGGCCTGGCCCAATAATAAGGTGACGCAGCACCCAGAATAGCCTCTGGATGAAAGTTATGAAGTAGCATCTTGTATATTTCGTCCAAGGCTTCATGCACGCATTATGGTGGCTTCAACGTCCTGAAATCATCACTTGTAACTCTGTTCTTGTTCCCCATGCGCATGCCATCATCTCCATGCTTGTTCTTGCTCCAATGTTCATCCTTCTCAAAGCTAGGCCCTTCATTTGTAAGCAAACCAAATGTATCCAATTTAGGCAGCATCATATTCTCATGAACATTATAATCATTACTAAGAAACGGAAGTACCTGGTAATTTAATTGGCGTGGGCGAGCTCTAGTAATTGGTCCAGTATGTATAGCAGCAGGGGCTGTGGGTGTAACAATGGTATTGATGTCCTCATCTGATAGAGGCAAAGGTCTCCCGTCTTTCGATGAGATGATGGATATCGCTTTGGTGGAAGTCGACTTTGACGATCCGACTACGAACGTGCGATGACGTCGCGCCTTAGCAATCGCAAAACCAACTCCGAGAGGTTATTGACCACGCCGGAGCACGATCAACCTGACCACGAGGGTCTGTTTCCTGAAAGCAAACGAAGAACAAGCAAGAAACTAAGATTGCAATCTGGATATTGCGAATATAAGATGAAAGCTTTATTGATCAAGGTGGTGTTCTGTGACGCCTTTGTGTGGTCGTTGAACACAAACAAGGTACGCGAAGTTGCAGCTATGGCAAACTTTTAATCTAAACAAAACCCAAAGTCTAAACGACGCCCTAAGGGCTGTATATATGGAGGAAGAGGGGGGAATTTCGTGGCCCTTGGGGAAGGGGTCCGAAACCAACCCTATCTCTTGTTTCCCCACACATACGGACTCTAAAAACAGCATATACTCAAGTATTTCGAAATTACATGGGCCTGGCCCAATAATAAGGTGATGCAGCACCTAGAATAGCCTCTGGACGAATGTTATGAAGTAGCATCTTGTATATTTCGTCCAAGGCTTCATGCACGCATTATGGTGGCTTCAACGTCCTGAAATCATCACTTGTAACTCTGTTCTTGTTCCCCATGCGCATGCCATCATCTCCATGCTTGTTCTTGCTCCAATGTTCATCCTTCTCAAAGCTAGGCCCTTCATTTGTAAGCAAAACAAATGTATCCAATTTAGGCAGCATCATATTCTCATGAACATTAGAATCATTACCAAGAAACGAAAGTACCTGATAATTTAATTGGCGTGCGCGAGCTCTAGTAATTGGTCCAGTATGTATAGGAGCAGGGGATGTGGATGTAACAATGGTATTGATGTCCTCATCTGATAGAGGCAAAGGTGTCCCGTCTTTCGATGAGATCATGGATATTGCTTTGGTGGAAGTCGACTTTGACGATCCGACTACGAACGTGCGATGACGTCGCGCCTTAGCAATCGGTAAACCAACTCCGAGAGGTTATTGATCACGCGGAGGACGATCAACCTGACCACGAGGGTCTGTTTCGTGCAAGCGAACGAAGAACAAGCAAGAAACTAAGATTGCAATCTGGATATTGCGAATATAAGATGAAAGCTTTATTGATCAAGGTGGGGTTTTGTGAGGCCTTTGTCTGGTCGTTGAACACAAACGAGGTATGCGAAGTTGCAGCTATGGCGAACTTCTAATCTAAACAAAACCCAAAGTCTAAACGACGCCCTAAGGGCTGTATATATGGAGGAAGAAGGGGGAATTTCGTGGCCCTTGGGGAAGGGGTCCGAAACCAACCCTATCTCTTGTTTCCCCACACATACGGACTCTAAAAACAGCCTATACTCAAATATTTCGAAATTACATGGGCCTGGCCCAATAATAAGGTGACGCAGCACCTAGAATAGCCTCTGGACGAAAGTTATGAAGTAGCATCTTGTATATTTCGTCCAAGGCTTCATGCACGCATTATGGTGGCTTCAACGTCCTGAAATCATCACTTGTAACTCTGTTCTTGTTCCCCATGTGCATGCCATCATCTCCATGCTTGTTCTATCTGCAATGTTCATCTTTCTCAAAGCTAGGCCCTTCATTTGTAAGCAAAACAAATGTATCCAATTTAGGCAGCATCATATTCTCTTGAACATTAGAATCATTACCAAGAAACGGAAGTACGTGGAAATTTAATTGGCGTGCGCGACCTCTAGTAATTGGTCCAGTATGTATAGCAGCAGGGGCTGTGGGTGTAACAATGGTATTGATGTCCTCATCTGATAGAGGCAAAGGTGTCCCGTCTTTCGATGAGATGATGGATATCGCTTTGGTGGAAGTCGACTTTGACGATCCGACTACGAACGTGCGATGACGTCGCGCCTTAGCAATCGCTAAACCAACTCCGAGAGGTTATCGACCACGCCGGTGCACGATCAACCTGACCACGAGGGTCTGTTTCCTGCAAGCAAACAAAGAACAAGCAAGAAACTAAGATTGCAATCTGGATATTGCGAATATAAGATGAAAGCTTTATTGATCAAGGTGGGGTTTTGTGAGGCCTTTGTCTGGTCGTTGAACACAAACGAGGTATGCGAAGTTGCAGCTATGGCGAACTTCTAATCTAAACAAAACCCAAAGTCTAAACGACGCCCTAAGGGCTGTATATATGGAGGAAGAAGGGGGAATTTCGTGGCCCTTGGGGAAGGGGTCCGAAACCAACCCTATCTCTTGTTTCCCCACACATACGGACTCTAAAAACAGCCTATACTCAAGTATTTCGAAATTACATGGGCCTGGCCCAATAATAAGGTGACGCAGCACCTAGAATAGCCTCTGGACGAAAGTTATGAAGTAGCATCTTGTATATTTCGTCCAAGGCTTCATGCACGCATTATGGTGGCTTCAACGTCCTGAAATCATCACTTGTAACTCTGTTCTTGTTCCCCATGCGCATGCCATCATCTCCATGCTTGTTCTTGCTCCAATGTTCATCCTTCTCAAAACTAGGCCCTTCAATTGTAAGCCAAACAAATGTATCCAATTTAGGCAGCATCATATTCTCATGAACATTAGAATCATTACCAAGAAACGGAAGTACCTGGTAATTGAATTGGCGTGCGCGAGCTCTAGTAATTGGTCCAGTATGTATAGCAGCAGGGGCTGTGGGTGTAACAATGGTATTGATGTCCTCATCTGATAGAGGCAAAGGTGTCCCGTCTTTCGATGAGATGATGGATATCGCTTTGGTGGAAGTCGACTTTGACGATCCGACTACGAACGTGCGATGACGTCGCGCCTTAGCAATCGCTAAACCAACTCCGAGATGTTATCGACCACGCCGGTGCACGATCAACCTGACCACGAGGGTCTGTTTCCTGCAAGCAAACGAAGAACAAGCAAGAAACTAAGATTGCAATCTGGATATTGCGAATATAAGATGAAAGCTTTATTGATCAAGGTGGGGTTCTGTGATGCCTTTGTGTGGTCGCTGAAGACAAACGAGGTACGCGAAGTTGCAGCTATGGCGAACTTTTAATCTAAACAAAACCCGAAGTCTAAACGACGCCCTAAGGGCTGTATATATGGAGGAAGAGGGGGGAATTTCGTGGCCCTTGAGGAAGGGGTCCGAAACCAACCCTATCTCTTGTTTCCCCACACATACGGACTCTAAAAACAGCCTATACTTATGTATTTCGAAATTACATGGGCCTGGCCCAATAATAAGGTGACGCAGCACCTAGAATAGCCTTTGGATGAAAGTTATGAAGTAGCATCTTGTATATTTCGTCCAAGGCTTCATGCACGCATTATGGTGGCTTCAACGTCGTGAAATCATCACTTGTAACTCCGTTCTTGTTCCCCATGCGCATGACATCATCTCCATGCTTGTTCTTGCTCCAATGTTCATCCTTCTCCAAGCTAGGCCCTTCAGTTGTAAGCAAAACAAATGTATCCAATTTAGACAGCATCATATTCTCATGAACATTAGAATCATTACCAAGAAACGAAAGTACCTGGTAATTTAATTGGCGTGCGCGAGCTCTAGTAATTGGTCCAATATGTATAGCAGCAGGGCCTGTGGGTGTAACAATGGTATTGATGTCCTCATCTGATAGAGGCAAAGGTGTCCCGTCTTTCGATGAGATCATGGATATTGCTTTGGTGGAAGTCGACTTTGACGATCCGACTACGAACGTGCGATGACGTCGCGCCTTAGCAATCGCTAAACCAACTCCGCGAGGTTATTGACCATGCCGGTGCACGATCAACCTGACCACGAGGGTCTGTTTCCTGCAAGCAAATGAAGAACAAGCAAGAAACTAAGATTGCAATCTGGATATTGCGAATATAAGATGAAAGCTTTATTGATCAAGGTGGGATTCTGTCACGCCTTTGTCTGGTCGCTGAACACAAACGAGGTACGCGAAGTTGCAGCTATGGCGAACTTTTAATCCAAACAAAACCCAAAGTCTAAACGACGCCCTAAGGGCTGTATATATGGAGGAAGAGGGGGGAATTTCTTGGCCCTTGGGGAAGGGGTCCGAAACCAACCCTATCTCTTGTTTCCCACACATACGGACTCTAAAAACAGCCTATACTCAAGTATTTCGAAATTACATGGGCCTGGCCCAATAATAAGGTGACGCAGCACCCAGAATAGCCTCTGGATGAAAGTTATGAAGTAGCATCTTGTATATTTCGTCCAAGGCTTCATGCACACATTATGGTGGCTTCAACGTCCTGAAATCATCACTTGTAACTCTGTTCTTGTTCCCCATGCGCATGCCATTATCTCCATGCTTGTTCTTGCTCCAATGTTCATCCTTCTCAAAGCTAGGCCCTTCATTTGTAAGCAAACCAAATGTATCCAATTTAGGCAGCATCATATTCTCATGAACATTAGAATCATTACCAAGAAACGGAAGTACCTGGTAATTTAATTGGCGTGGGGGAGCTCTAGTAATTGGTCCAGTATGTATAGCAGCAGGGGCTGTGGGTGTAACAATGGTATGGATGTCCTCATCTGATAGAGGCAAAGGTGTCCCGTCTTTCGATGAGATGATGGATATCGCTTTGGTGGAAGTCGACTTTGACGATCTGACTACGAACGTGCGATGACGTCGCGCCTTAGCAATCGCTAAACCAACTCCGAGAGGTTATTGACCACGCCGGAGCACGATCAACCTGACCACGAGGGTCTGTTTCCTGAAAGCAAACAAAGAACAAGCAAGAAACTAAGATTGCAATCTGGATATTGCGAATATAAGATGAAAGCTTTATTGATCAAGGTGGGGTTCTGTGACGCCTTTGTCTGGTCGTTGAACACAAACGAGGTACGCGAAGTTGCAGCTATGGCAAACTTTTAATCTAAACAAAACCCAAAGTCTAAACGACGCCCTAAGGGCTGTATATATGGAGGAAGAGGGGGGAATTTCGTGGCCCTTGGGGAAGGGGTCCGAAACCAACCCTATCTCTTGTTTCCCACACATACGGACTCTAAAAACAGCCTATACTCAAGTATTTCGAAATTACATGGGCCTGGCCCAATAATAAAGTGACGCAGCACCTAGAATAGCCTTTGGACGAAAGTTATGAAGTAGCAGCTTGTATATTTCGTCCAAGGCTTCATGCACGCATTATGGTGGCTTCAACGTCCTGAAATCATCACTTATAACTCTGTTCTTGTTCCCCATGCGCATGCCATCATCTCCATGCTTGTTCTTGCTCCAATGTTCATCCTTCTCAAAGCTAGGCCCTTCATTTGTAAGCAAAACAAATGTATCCAATTTAGGCAGCATCATATTCTCATGAACATTAGAATCATTACCAAGAAACGGAAGTACCTGGTAATTTAATTGGCGTGCGCGAGCTCTAGTAATTGGTCCAGTATGTATAGCAGCAGGGGCTGTGGGTGTAACAATGGTATTGATGTCCTCATCTGATAGAGGCAAAGGTGTCCCGTCTTTCGATGAGATGATGGATATCGCTTTGGTGGAAGTCGACTTTGACGATCCGACTACGAACGTGCGATGACGTCGCGCCTTAGCAATCGCTAAACCAACTCCGAGAGGTTATCGACCACGCCGGTGCACGATCAACCTGACCACGAGGGTCTGTTTCCTGCAAGCAAACAAAGAACAAGCAAGAAACTAAGATTGCAATCTGGATATTGCGAATATAAGATGAAAGCTTTATTGATCAAGGTGGGGTTTTGTGAGGCCTTTGTCTGGTCGTTGAACACAAACGAGGTATGCGAAGTTGCAGCTATGGCGAACTTCTAATCTAAACAAAACCCAAAGTCTAAACGACGCCCTAAGGGCTGTATATATGGAGGAAGAAGGGGGAATTTCGTGGCCCTTGGGGAAGGGGTCCGAAACCAACCCTATCTCTTGTTTCCCCACACATACGGACTCTAAAAACAGCCTATACTCAAGTATTTCGAAATTACATGGGCCTGGCCCAATAATAAGGTGACGCAGCACCTAGAATAGCCTCTGGACGAAAGTTATGAAGTAGCATCTTGTATATTTCGTCCAAGGCTTCATGCACGCATTATGGTGGCTTCAACGTCCTGAAATCATCACTTGTAACTCTGTTCTTGTTCCCCATGCGCATGCCATCATCTCCATGCTTGTTCTTGCTCCAATGTTCATCCTTCTCAAAACTAGGCCCTTCAATTGTAAGCCAAACAAATGTATCCAATTTAGGCAGCATCATATTCTCATGAACATTAGAATCATTACCAAGAAACGGAAGTACCTGGTAATTGAATTGGCGTGCGCGAGCTCTAGTAATTGGTCCAGTATGTATAGCAGCAGGGGCTGTGGGTGTAACAATGGTATTGATGTCCTCATCTGATAGAGGCAAAGGTGTCCCGTCTTTCGATGAGATGATGGATATCGCTTTGGTGGAAGTCGACTTTGACGATCCGACTACGAACGTGCGATGACGTCGCGCCTTAGCAATCGCTAAACCAACTCCGAGATGTTATCGACCACGCCGGTGCACGATCAACCTGACCACGAGGGTCTGTTTCCTGCAAGCAAACGAAGAACAAGCAAGAAACTAAGATTGCAATCTGGATATTGCGAATATAAGATGAAAGCTTTATTGATCAAGGTGGGGTTCTGTGATGCCTTTGTGTGGTCGCTGAAGACAAACGAGGTACGCGAAGTTGCAGCTATGGCGAACTTTTAATCTAAACAAAACCCGAAGTCTAAACGACGCCCTAAGGGCTGTATATATGGAGGAAGAGGGGGGAATTTCGTGGCCCTTGAGGAAGGGGTCCGAAACCAACCCTATCTCTTGTTTCCCCACACATACGGACTCTAAAAACAGCCTATACTTATGTATTTCGAAATTACATGGGCCTGGCCCAATAATAAGGTGACGCAGCACCTAGAATAGCCTTTGGATGAAAGTTATGAAGTAGCATCTTGTATATTTCGTCCAAGGCTTCATGCACGCATTATGGTGGCTTCAACGTCGTGAAATCATCACTTGTAACTCCGTTCTTGTTCCCCATGCGCATGACATCATCTCCATGCTTGTTCTTGCTCCAATGTTCATCCTTCTCCAAGCTAGGCCCTTCAGTTGTAAGCAAAACAAATGTATCCAATTTAGACAGCATCATATTCTCATGAACATTAGAATCATTACCAAGAAACGAAAGTACCTGGTAATTTAATTGGCGTGCGCGAGCTCTAGTAATTGGTCCAATATGTATAGCAGCAGGGCCTGTGGGTGTAACAATGGTATTGATGTCCTCATCTGATAGAGGCAAAGGTGTCCCGTCTTTCGATGAGATCATGGATATTGCTTTGGTGGAAGTCGACTTTGACGATCCGACTACGAACGTGCGATGACGTCGCGCCTTAGCAATCGCTAAACCAACTCCGCGAGGTTATTGACCATGCCGGTGCACGATCAACCTGACCACGAGGGTCTGTTTCCTGCAAGCAAATGAAGAACAAGCAAGAAACTAAGATTGCAATCTGGATATTGCGAATATAAGATGAAAGCTTTATTGATCAAGGTGGGATTCTGTCACGCCTTTGTCTGGTCGCTGAACACAAACGAGGTACGCGAAGTTGCAGCTATGGCGAACTTTTAATCCAAACAAAACCCAAAGTCTAAACGACGCCCTAAGGGCTGTATATATGGAGGAAGAGGGGGGAATTTCTTGGCCCTTGGGGAAGGGGTCCGAAACCAACCCTATCTCTTGTTTCCCACACATACGGACTCTAAAAACAGCCTATACTCAAGTATTTCGAAATTACATGGGCCTGGCCCAATAATAAGGTGACGCAGCACCCAGAATAGCCTCTGGATGAAAGTTATGAAGTAGCATCTTGTATATTTCGTCCAAGGCTTCATGCACACATTATGGTGGCTTCAACGTCCTGAAATCATCACTTGTAACTCTGTTCTTGTTCCCCATGCGCATGCCATTATCTCCATGCTTGTTCTTGCTCCAATGTTCATCCTTCTCAAAGCTAGGCCCTTCATTTGTAAGCAAACCAAATGTATCCAATTTAGGCAGCATCATATTCTCATGAACATTAGAATCATTACCAAGAAACGGAAGTACCTGGTAATTTAATTGGCGTGGGGGAGCTCTAGTAATTGGTCCAGTATGTATAGCAGCAGGGGCTGTGGGTGTAACAATGGTATGGATGTCCTCATCTGATAGAGGCAAAGGTGTCCCGTCTTTCGATGAGATGATGGATATCGCTTTGGTGGAAGTCGACTTTGACGATCTGACTACGAACGTGCGATGACGTCGCGCCTTAGCAATCGCTAAACCAACTCCGAGAGGTTATTGACCACGCCGGAGCACGATCAACCTGACCACGAGGGTCTGTTTCCTGAAAGCAAACAAAGAACAAGCAAGAAACTAAGATTGCAATCTGGATATTGCGAATATAAGATGAAAGCTTTATTGATCAAGGTGGGGTTCTGTGACGCCTTTGTCTGGTCGTTGAACACAAACGAGGTACGTGAAGTTGCAGCTATGGCAAACTTTTAATCTAAACAAAACCCAAAGTCTAAACGACGCCCTAAGGGCTGTATATATGGAGGAAGAGGGGGGAATTTCGTGGCCCTTGGGGAAGGGGTCCGAAACCAACCCTATCTCTTGTTTCCCACACATACGGACTCTAAAAACAGCCTATACTCAAGTATTTCGAAATTACTTGGGCCTGGCCCAATAATAAAGTGACGCAGCACCTAGAATAGCCTTTGGACGAAAGTTATGAAGTAGCAGCTTGTATATTTCGTCCAAGGCTTCATGCACGCATTATGGTGGCTTCAACGTCCTGAAATCATCACTTATAACTCTGTTCTTGTTCCCCATGCGCATGCCATCATCTCCATGCTTGTTCTTGCTCCAATGTTCATCCTTCTCAAAGCTAGGCCCTTCATTTGTAAGCAAAACAAATGTATCCAATTTAGGCAGCATCATATTCTCATGAACATTAGAATCATTACCAAGAAACGGAAGTACCTGGTAATTTAATTGGCGTGCGCGAGCTCTAGTAATTGGTCCAGTATGTATAGCAGCAGGGGCTGTGGGTGTAACAATGGTATTGATGTCCTCATCTGATAGAGGCAAAGGTGTCCCGTCTTTCGATGAGATGATGGATATCGCTTTGGTGGAAGTCGACTTTGACGATCCGACTACGAACGTGCGATGACGTCGCGCCTTAGCAATCGCTAAACCAACTCCGAGAGGTTATCGACCACGCCGGTGCACGATCAACCTGACCACGAGGGTCTGTTTCCTGCAGGCAAACGAAGAACAAGTAAGAAACTAAGATTGCAATCTGGATATTGCGAATATAAGATGAAAGCTTTATTGTTCGAGGTGGGGTTCTGTGATGCCTTTGTCTGGTCGCTGAACACAAACGAGGTACGCGAAGTTGCAGCTATGGCGAACTTTTAATCTAAACAAAACCCGAAGTCTAAACGACGCCCTAAGGGCTGTATATATGGAGGAAGAGGGGGGAATTTCGTGGCCCTTGAGGAAGGGGTCCGAAACCAACCCTATCTCTTGTTTCCCCACACATACGGACTCTAAAAACAGCCTATACTTATGTATTTTGAAATTACATGGGCCTGGCCCAATAATAAGGTGACGCAGCACCTAGAATAGCCTTTGGACGAAAGTTATGAAGTAGCATCTTGTATATTTCGTCCAAGGCTTCATGCACGCATTATGGTGGCTTCAACGTCCTGAAATCATCACTTGTAACTCCGTTCTTGTTCCCCATGCGCATGCCATCATCTCCATGCTTGTTATTGCTCCAATGTTCATCCTTCTCCAAGCTAGGCCCTCCATTTGTAAGCAAAACAAATGTATCCAATTTAGGCAGCATCATATTCTCATGAACATTAGAATCATTACCAAGAAACGAAAGTACCTGGTAATTTAATTGGCGTGCGCGAGCTCTAGTAATTGGTCCAGTATGTATAGCAGCAGGGACTTATGGTGTAACAATGGTATTGATGTCCTCATCAGACTACGAACGTGCGATGATGTCGCGCCTTAGCAATCGCTAAACCAACTCCGAGAGGTTATTGACCATGCCGGTGCACGATCAACCTGACCACGAGGGTCTGTTTCCTGCAAGCAAACGAAGAACAAGCAAGAAACTAAGATTGCAATCTGGATATTGCGAATATAAGATGAAAGCTTTATTGATCAAGGTGGGATTCTGTGACGCCTTTGTCTGGTCGATGAACACAAACGAGGTACGCGAAGTTGCAGCTATGGCGAACTTTTAATCTAAACAAAACCCAAAGTCTAAACGACGCCCTAAGGGCTGTATATATGGAGGAAGAGGGGGGAATTTCGTGGCCCTTGGGGAAGGGGTCCGAAACAAACCCTATCTCTTGTTTCCCCACACATCCGGACTCTAAAAACAGCCTATACTCAAGTATTTCGAAATTACATGGGCCTGGCCCAATAATAAGGTGACGCAGCACCTAGAATAGCCTCTGGATGAAAGTTATGAAGTAGCATCTTGTATATTTCGTCCAAGGCTTCATGCACGCATTATGGTGGCTTCAACGTCCTCAAATCATCACTTGTAACTCTGTTCTTGTTCCCCATATGCATTCCATCATCTCCATGCTTGTTCTTGCTCCAATGTTCATCCTTCTCAAAGCTAGGTCCTTCATTTGTAAGCAAACCAAATGTATCCAATTTAGGCAGCATCATATTCTCATGAACATTAGAATCATTACCAAGAAACGGAAGTACCTGGTAATTTAATTGGCGTGGGCGAGCTCTAGTAATTGGTCCAGTATGTATAGCAGCAGGGGCTGTGGGTGTAACAATGGTATTGATGTCCTCATCTGATAGAGGCAAAGGTGTCCCGTCTTTCGATGAGATGATGGATATCGCTTTGGTGGAAGTCGACTTTGACGATCCGACTACGAACGTGCGATGACGTCGCGCCTTAGTAATCGCTAAAGCAACTCCGAGAGGTTATTGACCACGCCAGAGCACGATCAACCTGACCACGAGGGTCTGTTTCCTGAAAGCAAACGAAGAACAAGCAAGAAACTAAGATTGCAATCTGGATATTGCGAATATATGATGAAAGCTTTATTGATCAAGGTGGGGTTCTGTGACGCCTTTGTCTGGTCGTTGAACACAAACGAGGTACGCGAAGTTGCAGCTATGGCGAACTTTTAATCTAAACAAAACCGAAAGTCTAAACGACGCCCTAAGGGCTGTATATATGGAGGAAGAGGGCGGAATTTCGTGGCCCTTGGGGAAGGTTCCGGAACCAACCCTATCTCTTGTTTCCCCACACATACGAACTCTAAAAACAGCCTATACTCAAGTATTTCGAAATTACATGGGCCTGGCCCAATAATAAGGTGACACAGCACCTAGAATAGCCTCTGGACGAAAGTTATGAAGTAGCATCTTGTATATTTCGTCCAAGGCTTCATGCACGCATTATGGTGGCTTCAACGTCCTGAAATCATCACTTGTAACTCTGTTCTTGTTCCCCATGCGCATGCCATCATCTCCATGCTTGTTCTTGCTCCAATGTTCATCCTTCTCAAAGCTACGTCCTTCATTTGTAAGCAAACCAAATGTATCCAATTTAGGCAGCATCATATTCTCATGAACATTAGAATCATTACCAAGAAACGGAAATACCTGGTAATTTAATTGGCGTGGGCGAGCTCTAGTAATTGGTCCAGTATGTATAGCAGCAGGGGCTGTGGGTGTAACAATGGTATTGATGTCCTCATCTGATAGAGGCAAAGGTGTCCCGTCTTTCGATGAGATGATGGATATCGCTTTGGTGGAAGTCGACTTTGACGATCCGACTACGAACGTGCGATGACGTCGCGCCTTAGTAATCGCTAAACCAACTCCGAGAGGTTATTGACCACGCCGGAGCACGATCAACCTGACCACGAGGGTCTGTTTCCTGAAAGCAAACGAAGAACAAGCAAGAAACTAAGATTGCAATCTGGATATTGCGAATATATGATGAAAGCTTTATTGATCAAGGTGGGGTTCTGTGACGCCTTTGTCTGGTCGTTGAACACGAACGAGGTACGCGAAGTTGCAGCTATGGCGAACTTTTAATCTAAACAAAACCCAAAGTCTAAACGACGCCCTAAGGGCTGTATATATGGAGGCAGAGGGGGAATTTCGTGGCCCTTGGGGAAGGGGTCCGAAACCAACCCTATCTCTTGTTTCCCCACACATACGGATTCTAAAAACAGCCTATACTCAAGTATTTCGAAATTACATGGGCCTGGCCCAATAATAAGGTGACGCAGCACCTAGAATAGCCTCTGGACGAAAGTTATGAAGTAGCAGCTTGTATATTTCGTCCAAGGCTTCATGCACGCATTATGGTGGCTTCAACGTCCTGAAATCATCACTTGTAACTCTGTTCTTGTTCCCCATGCGCATGCCATCATCTCCATGCTTGTTCTTGCTCCAATGTTCATCCTTCTCAAAGCTAGGCCCTTCATTTGTAAGCAAAACAAATGTATCCAATTTAGGCAGCATCATATTCTCATGAACATTATAATCATTACCAAGAAACGGAAGTACCTGGTAATTTAATTGGCGTGCGCTAGCTCTAGTAATTGGTCCAGTATGTATAGCAGCAGGGGCTGTGGGTGTAACAATGGTATTGATGTCCTCATCTGATAGAGGCAAAGGTGTCCCGTCTTTCGATGAGATGATGGATATCGCTTTGGTGGAAGTCGACTTTGACGATCCGACTACGAACGTGCGATGATGTCGCGCCTTAGCAATCGCTAAACCAACTCCGAGAGGTTATCGACCACGCCGGTGCACGATCAACCTGACCACGAGGGTCTGTTTCCTGCAAACAAATGAAGAACAAGCAAGAAACTAAGATTGCAATCTGGATATTGCGAATATAAGATGAAAGCTTTATTGATCAAGGTGGGGTTCTGTGATGCCTTTGTCTGGTCGCTGAACACAAACGAGGTACGCGAAGTTGCAGCTGTGGCAAACTTTTAATCTAAACAAAACCCAAAGTCTAAACGACGCCCTAAGGGCTGTATATATGGAGGAAGAGGGGGAATTTCGTGGCCCTTGAGGAAGGGGTCCGAAACCAACCCTATCTCTTGTTTCCCCACACATACGGACTCTAAAAACAGCCTATACTTATGTATTTTGAAATTACGTGGGCCTGGCCCAATAATAAGGTGACGCAGCACCTAGAATAGCCTTTGGACGAAAGTTATGAAGTAGCATCTTGTATATTTCGTCCAAGGCTTCATGCACGCATTATGGTGGCTTCAACGTCCTGAAATCATCACTTGTAACTCCGTTCTTGTTCCCCATGCGCATGCCATCATCTCCATGCTTGTTCTTGCTCCAATGTTCATCCTTCTCAAAGCTAGGCCCTTCATTTGTAAGCAAAACAAATGTATCCAATTTAGGCAGCATCATATTCTCATGAACATTAGAATCATTACCAAGAAACGGAAGTACCTGGTAATTTAATTGGCGTGCGCTAGCTCTAGTAATTGGTCCAATATGTATAGCAGCAGGGCCTGTGGGTGTAACAATGGTATTGATGTCCTCATCAGACTACGAACGTGCGATGACGTCGCGCCTTAGCAATCGCTAAACCAACTCCGAGAGGTTATTGACCACGCCGGTGCACGATAGACCTGACCACGAGGGTCTGTTTCCTGCAAGCAAACGAAGAACAAGCAAGAAACTAAGATTGCAATCTGGATATTGCGAATATAAGATGAAAGCTTTATTGATCAAGGTGGGGTTCTGTGCCGCCTTTGTCTGGTCGTTGAACACAAACGAGGTACGCGAAGTTGCAGCTATGGCGAACTTTTAATCTAAACAAAACCCAAAGTCTAAACGACGCCCTAAGGGCTGTATATAGGGAGGAAGAGGGGGGAATTTCGTGGCCCTTGGGGAAGGGGTCCGAAACCAACCCTATCTCTTGTTTCCCCACACATACGGACTCTAAAAACAGCCTATACTCAAGTATTTCGAAATTACATGGGCCTGGCCCAATAATAAGGTGACACAGCACCTAGAATAGCCTCTGGACGAAAGTTATGAAGTAGCATCTTGTATATTTCGTCCAAGGCTTCCTGCACGCATTATGGTGGCTTCAACGTCCTGAAATCATCACTTGTAACTCTGTTCTTGTTCCCCATGCGCATGCCATCATCTCCATGCTTGTTCTTGCTCCAATGGTCATCCTTCTCAAAGCTAGGCCCTTCATTTGTAAGCAAAACAAATGTATCCAATTTAGGCAGCATCATATTCTCATGAACATTAGAATCATTACCAAGAAACGGAAGTACCTGGTAATTTAATTGGCGTGCGCAAGCTCTAGTAATTAGTGCAGTATGTATAGCAGAAAGGGCTGTGGGTGTAATAATGGTATTGATGTCCTCATCTGATAGAGGCAAAGGTGTCCCGTCTTTCGATGAGATGATGGATATCGCTTTGGTGGAAGTCGACTTTGACGATCCGACTACAAACGTGCGATGACGTCGCGCCTTAGCAATCGTTAAACCAACTCCGAGAGGTTATCGACCACGCCGGTGCACGATCAACCTGACCACGAGGGTCTGTTTCCTGCAAGTAAACGAAGAACAAGCAAAAACTAAGATTGCAATCTGGATATTGCGAATATAAGATGAAAGCTTTATTGATCAAGGTGGGGTTCTGTGATGCCTTTGTCTGGTCGCTGAACACAAACGAGGTACGCGAAGTTGCAGCTATGGCGAACTTTTAATCCAAACAAAACCCAAAGTCTAAACGACGCCCTAAGGGCTGTATATATGGAGGAAGAGGGAGGAATTTCGTGGCCCTTGGGGAAGGGGTCCGAAACCAACCCTATCTCTTGTTTCCCCACACATACGGACTCTAAAAACAGCCTATACTTATGTATTTCGAAATTACATGGGCCTGGCCCAATAATAAGGTGACGCAGCACCTAGAATAGCCTCTGGACGAAAGTTATGAAGTAGCATCTTGTATATTTCGTCCAAGGCTTCATGCACGCATTATGGTGGCTTCAACGTCCTGAAATCATCACTTGTAACTCCGTTCTTGTTCCCCATGCGCATGCCATCATCTCCATGCTTGTTCTTGCTCCAATGTTCATCCTTCTCCAAGCTAGGCCCTTCATTTGTAAGCAAAACAAATGTATCCAATTTAGGCAGCATCATATTCTCATGAACATTAGAATCATTACCAAGAAACGAAAGTACCTGGTAATTTAATTGGCGTGCGCGAGCTCTAGTAATTGGTCCAATATGTATAGCAGCAGGGCCTGTGGGTGTAACAATGGTATTGATGTCCTCATCAGACTACGAACGTGCGATGACGTCGCGCCTTAGCAATCGCTAAACCAACTCCGAGAGGTTATTGACCACGCCGGTGCACGATCAACCTGACCACGAGGGTCTGTTTCCTACAAGCAAACGAAGAACAAGCAAGAAACTAAGATTGCAATCTGGATATTGCGAATATAAGATGAAAGATTTATTGATCAAGGTGGGGTTCTGTGACGGCTTTGTATGGTCGCTGAACACAAACGAGGTACGCGAAGTTGCAAATATGGCGAACTTTTAATCTAAACAAAACCCGAAGTCTAAACGACGCCCTAAGGGTTGTATATATGGAGGAAGAGGGGGGAATTTCGTCGCCCTTGGGGAAGGGGTCCGAAACCAACCCTATCTCTTGTTTCCCCACACATACGGACTCTAAAAACTGCTTATACTCAAGTATTTCGAAATTACATGGGCCTGGCCCAATAATAAGGTGACGCAGCACCTAGAATAGCCTCTGGATGACAGTTATGAAGTAGCATCTTGTATATTTCGTCCAAGGCTTCATGCACGCATTATGGTGGCTTCAACGTCCTGAAATCATCACTTGTAACTCTATTCTTGTTCCCCATGCGCATGCCATCATCTCCGTGCTTGTTCTTGCTCCAATGTTCATCCTTCTCAAAGCTAGGCCCTTCATTTGTAAGCAAAACAAATGTATCCAATTTAGGCAGCATCATATTCTCATGAACATTAGAATCATTAACAAGAAACGGAAGTACCTGGTAATTTAATTGGCGTGGGCGAGCTCTAGTAATTGGTCCAGTATGTATAGCAGCAGGGGCTGTGGGTGTAACAATGGTATTGATGTCCTCATTTGATAGAGGCAAAGGTGTCCCGTCTTTCGATGAGATGATGGATATCGCTTTGGTGGAAGTCGACTTTGACGATCCGACTACGAACGTGCGATGACATCGCGCCTTAGCAATCGCTAAACCAACTCCGAGAGGTTATTGACCACGCCGGAGCACGATCAACCTGACCACGAGGGTCTGTTTCCTGCAAGCAAACGAAGAACAAGCAAGAAACTAAGATTGCAATCTGGATATTGCGAATATAAGATGAAAACTCTATTGATCAAGGTGGGGTTCTGTGACGCCTTTGTCTGGTCGTTGAACACAAACGAGGTACGCCAAGTTGCAGCTATGGCGAACTTTTAATCTAAACAAAACCCAAAGTCTAAACGACGCCCTAAGGTCTGTATATATGGAGGAAGAGGGGGGAATTTCGTGGCCCTTGGGGAAGGGGTCCGAAACCAACCCTATCTCTTGTTTCCCCACACATACGGACTCTAAAAACAGCCTATACTCAAGTATTTCGAAATTACATGGGCCTGGCCCGATAATAAGGTGACGCAGCACCTAGAGTAGCCTCTGGACGAAAGTTATGAAGTAGCATTTTGTATATTTCGTCCAAGGCTTCATGCACGCATTATGGTGCCTTCAACGTCCCGAAATCATCACTTGTAACTCTGTTCTTGTTCCCCATGCGCATGCCATCACCTCCATGCTTGTTCTTGCTCCAATGTTCATCCTTCTCAAAGCTAGGCCCTTCATTTGTAAGCAAAATAAATGTATCCAATTTAGGCAGCTTCATATTCTCGTGAACATTAGAATCATTACCAAGAAACGGAAGTACCTGGTAATTTAATTGGCGTGCGCGAGCTCTAGTAATTGGTCTAGTATGTATAGCAGCAGGGGCTGTGGGTGTAACAATGGTATTGATGTCCTCATCTGATAGAGGCAAAGGTGTCCCGTCTTTCGATGAGATGATGGATATCGCTTTGGTGGAAGTCGACTTTGACGATCCGACTACGAACGTGCGATGACGTCGCGCCTTAGCAATCGCTAAACCAACTCCGAGAGGTTATCGACCACGCCGGTGCACGACCAACCTGACCACGAGGGTCTGTTTCCTGCAAGCAAACGAAGAACAAGCAAGAAACTAAGATTGCAATCTGGATATTGCGAATATAAGATGAAAGCTTTATTGATCAAGGTGGGGTTCTGTGACGCCTTTGTCTGGTCGTTGAACACAAACGAGGTACGCGAAGTTGCAGCTATGGCGAACTTTTAATCTAAACAAAACCCAAAGTCTAAACGACGCCCTAAGGGCTGTATATATGGAGGAAGAGGGGGAATTTTGTGGCCCTAGGGGAAGGGGTCCGAAACCAACCCTATCTCTTGTTTCCCCACACATACGGACTCTAAAAACAGCCTATACTCAAGTATTTCGAAATTACATGGGCCTGGCCCAATAATAAGGTGACGCAGCACCTAGAATAGCCTCTGGACGAAAGTTATGAAGTAGCATCTTGTATATTTCATCCAAGGCTTCATGCACGCATTATGGTGGCTTCAACGTCCTGAAATTATCACTTGTAACTCTGTTCTTGTTCCCAATGCGCATACCATCATCTCCATGCTTGTTCTTGCTCCAATGTTCATCCTTCTCAAAGCTAGGCCCTTCATTTGTAAGCAAAACAAATGTATCCAATTTAGGCAGCATCATATTCTCATGAACATTAGAATCATTACCAAGAAACGAAAGTACCTGGTAATTTAATTGGCGTGCGCGAGCTCTAGTAATTGGTCCAGTATGTATAGCGGCAGGGGCTGTGGGTGTAACAATGGGATTGATGTCCTCATCTGATAGAGGCAAAGGTGTCCCGTCTTTTGATGAGATGATGGATATCGCTTTGGTGGAAGTCGACTTTGACGATCCGACTACGAACGTGCGATGACGTCGCGCCTTAGCAATCGCTAAACCAACTCCGAGAGGTTATTGACCACGCCGGAGGACGATCAACCTGACCACGAGGGTCTGTTTCCTGCAAGCAAACAAAGAACAAGCAAGAAACTAAGATTGCAATCTGGATATTGCGAATATAAGATGAAAGCTTTATTGATCAAGGTGGGGTTCTGTGACGCCTTTGTCTGGTCGCTGAACACAAACGAGGTACGCGAAGTTGCAGCTATGGCGAACTTTTAATCTAAACAAAACCCAAAGTCTAAACGACGCCCTAAGGGCTGTATATATGGAGGAAGAGGGGGGAATTTCGTGGCCCTTGGGGAAGGGGTCCGAAACCAACCCTATCTCTTGTTTCCCCACACATACGGACTCTAAAAACAGCCTATACTCAAGTATTTCGAAATTACATGGGCCTGGCCCAATAATAAGGTGACGCAGCACCTAGAATAGCCTTTGGACGAAAGTTATGAAGTAGCATCTTGTATATTTCATCCAAGGCTTCATGCACGCATTATGGTGGCTTCAACGTCCTGAAATCATCACTTGTAACTCTGTTCTTGTTCCCCGTGCGCATACCATCATCTCCATGCTTGTTCTTGCTCCAATGTTCATCCTTCTCAAAGCTAGGCCATTCATTTGTAAGCAAAACAAATGTATCCAATTTAGGCAGCATCATATTCTCATGAACATTAGAATCATTACCAAGAAACGAAAGTACCTGTTAATTTAATTGGCGTGCGCGAGCTCTAGTAATTGGTCCAGTATGTATAGCAGCAGGGGGTGTGGGTGTAACAATGGTATTGATGTCCTCATCAGACTACGAACGTGCGATGACGTCGCGCCTTAGCAATCGCTAAACCAACTCCGAGAGGTTATTGACCACGCCGGTGCACGATCAACCTGACCACGAGGGTCTGTTTCCTGCAAGCAAACGAAGAACAAGCAAGAAACTAAGATTGCAATCTGGATATTGCGAATATAAGATGAAAGCTTTATTGATCAAGGTGGGGTTCTGTGACGCCTTTGTCTGGTCGCTGAACACAAACGAGGTACGCGAAGTTGCAGCTATGGCGAACTTCTAATCTAACCAAAACCCAAAGTCTAAACGACGCCCTAAGGGCTGTATATATGGAGGAAGAGGGGGGAATTTCGTGGCCCTTGGGGAAGGGGTCCGAAACCAACCCTATCTCTTGTTTCCCCACACATACGGACTCTAAAAACAGCCTATACTCAAGTATTTCGAAATTACATGGGCCTGGCCCAATAATAAGGTGACGCAGCACCTAGAATAGCCTCTGGACGAAAGTTATGAAGTAGCATCTTGTATATTTCGTCCAAGGCTTCATGCACGCATTATGGTGGCTTCAACGTCCTGAAATCATCACTTGTAACTCTGTTCTTGTTCCCCATGCGCATGCCATCATCTCCATGCTTGTTCTTACTCCAATGTTCATCCTTCTCAAAGCTAGGCCCTTCATTTGTAAGCAAAACAAATGTATCCAATTTAGGCAGCATCATATTCTTATTAACATTAGAATCATTACCAAGAAACGGAAGTACCTGGTAATTTAATTGGCGTGCGCGAGCTCTAGTAATTGGTCCAGTATGTATAGCAGCAGTGGCTGTGGGTGTAACGATGGTATTCATGTCCTCATCTGATAGAGGCAAAGGTGTCACGTCTTTCGATGAGATGATGGATATCACTTTAGTGGAAGTCGACTTTGACGATCCGACTACGAACGTGCGATGACGTCGCGCCTTAGCAATCGCTAAACCAACTCCGAGAGGTTATCGACCACGCCGGTGCACGATCAACCTGACCATGAGGGTCTGTTTCCTGCAAGCAAACGAGGAACAAGCAAGAAACTAAGATTGCAATCTGGATATTGCGAATATAAGATGAAAGCTTTATTGATCAAGGTGGGGTTCTGGCCTTTGTCTGGTCACTGAACACAAACGAGGTACGCGAAGTTGCAGCTATGGCGAACTTTTAATCTAAACAAAACCCAAAGTCTAAACGACGCCCTAAGGGCTGTATATATGGAGGAAGAGGGGGGAATTTTGTGGCCCTTGGGGAAGGGGTCCGAAACCAACCCTATCTCTTGTTTCCCCACACATACGGACTCTAAAAACAGCCTATACTCAAGTATTTCGAAATTACATGGGCCTGGCCCAATAATAAGGTGACGCAGCACCTAAAATAGCCTCTGGACGAAAGTTATGAAGTAGCATCTTGTATATTTCGTCCAAGGCTTCATCCACGCATTATGGTGGCTTCAACGTCCTGAAATCATCACTTGTAACTCTGTTCTTGTTCCCCATGCGCATGCCATCATCTCCATGCTTGTTCTTGCTCCAATGTTCATCCTTCTCAAAGCTAGGCCCTTCATTTGTAAGCAAAACAAATGTATCCAATTTAGACAGCATCATATTCTCATGAACATTAAAATCATTACCAAGAAACGGAAGTACCTGGTAATTTAATTGTTGTGCGCGAGCTCTAGTAATTGGTCCAGTACGTATAGCAGCAGGGGCTGTGGGTGTAACAATGGTATTGACGTCCTCATCTGATAGAGGCAAAGGTGTCCCGTCTTTCGATGAGATGATGGATATCGCTTTGGTGGAAGTCGACTTTGACGATCCGACTACGAACGTGCGATGACGTCGCGCCTTAGCAATCGCTAAACCAACTCCGAGAGGTTATTGACCACGCCGGAGCACGATCAACCTGACCACGAGGGTCTGTTTCCTGCAAGCAAACGAAGAACAAGCAAGAAACTAAGATTGCAATCTGGATATTGCGAATATAAGATGAAAGCTTTATTGATCAAGGTGGGGTTCTGTGACGTCTTTGTCTGGTCGTTGAACACAAACGAGGTACGCGAAGTTGCAGCTATGGCGAACTTTTAATCTAAACAAAACCCAAAGTCTAAACGACGCCCTAAGGGCTGTATATATGGAGAAGAGGGGGGAATTTCGTGGCCCTTGGGGAAGGGGTCCGAAACCAACCCTATCTCTTGTTTCCCCACACATACGGACTCTAAAAACAGCCTATACTCAAGTATTTCGAAATTACATGGGCCTGGCCCAATAATAAGGTGACGCAGCACCTAGAGTAGCCTCTGGACGAAAGTTATGAATTAGCATCTTGTATATTTCGTCCAAGGCTTCATGCACGCATTATGGTGGCTTCAACGTCCTGAAATCATCACTTGTAACTCTGTTCTTGTTCCCCATGCGCATGCCATCACCTCCATGCTTGTTCTTGCTCCAATGTTCATCCTTCTCAAAGCTAGGCCCTTCATTTGTAAGCAAAATAAATGTATCCAATTTAGGCAGCATCATATTCTCATGAACATTAGAATCATTACCAAGAAACGGAAGTACCTGGTAATTTAATTAGCGTGCGTGAGCTCTAGTAATTGGTCCAGTATGTATAGTAGCAGGGGCTGTGGGTGTAACAATGGTATTCATGTCCTCATCTGATAGAGGCAAAGGTGTCCCGTCTTTCGATGAGATGATGGATATCGCTTTGGTGGAAGTCGACTTTGACGATCCGACTACGAACGTGCGTTGACGTCGCGCCTTAGCAATCGCTAAACCAACTCCGAGAGGTTATCGACCACGCCGGTGCACGATCAACCTGACCACGAGGGTCTGTTTCCTGCAAGCAAACAAAGAACAAGCAAGAAACTAAGATTGCAATCTGGATATTGCGAATATAAGATGAAAGCTTTATTGATCAAGGTGGGGTTCTGTGACGCCTTTGTCTGGTCGCTGAACACAAACGAGGTACGCGAAGTTGCAGCTATGGCGAACTTTTAATCTAAACAAAACCCAAAGTCTAAACGACGCCTAAGGGTTGTATATATGGAGGAAGAGGGGGGAATTTCGTGGCCCTTGGGGAAGGGGTCCGAAACCAACCATATCTCTTGTTTCCCCACACATACGGACTCTAAAAACAGCCTATACTCAAGTATTTCAAAATTACATGGGCCTGGCCCAATAAAAAGGTGACGCAGCACCTAGAATAGCCTCTGGACGAAAGTTATGAAGTAGCATCTTGTATATTTCATCCAAGGCTTCATGCACGCATTATGGTGGCTTCAACGTCCTGAAATCATCACTTGTAACTCTGTTCTTGTACCCCGTGCGCATACCATCATCTCCATGCTTGTTCTTGCTCCAATATTCATCCTTCTCAAAGCTAGGCCCTTCATTTGTAAGCAAAACAAACGTATCCAATTTAGGCAGCATCATATTCTCATGAACATTAGAATCATTACCAAGAAACGAAAGTACCTGGTAATTTAATTGGCGTGCGCGAGCTCTAGTAATTGGTCCAGTATGTATAGCAGCAGGGGCTGTGGGTGTAACAATGGTATTGATGTCGTCATCTGATAGAGGCAAAGGTGTCCCGTCTTTCGATGAGATGATGGATATCGCTTTGGTGGAAGTCGACTTTGACGATCCGACTACGAACGTGCGATGACGTCGCGCCTTAGCAATCGCTAAACCAACTCCGAGAGGTTATTGACCACGCCGGAGCACGATCAACCTGACCACGAGGGTCTGTTTCCTGCAAGCAAACAAAGAACAAGCAAGAAACTAAGATTGCAATCTGGATATTGCGAATATAAGATGAAAGCTTTATTGATCAAGGTGGGGTTCTGTGACGCCTTTGTCTGGTCGCTGAACATAAACGAGGTACGCGAAGTTGCAGCTATGGCGAACTTTTAATCTAAACAAAACCCAAAGTCTAAACGACGCCCTAAGGGCTGTATATATGGAGGAAGAGGGGGGAATTTCGTGGCCCTTGGGGAAGGGGTCCGAAACCAACCCTATCTCTTGTTTCCCCACACATACGGACTCTAAAAACAGACTATACTCAAGTATTTCGAAATTACATGGGCCTGGCCCAATAATAAGGTGACGCAGCACCTAGAATAGCCTCTGGACGAAAGTTATGAAGTAGCATCTTGTATAATTCGTCCAAGGCTTCATGCACGCATTATGGTGGCTTCAACGTCCTGAAATCATCACTTGTAACTCTGTTCTTGTTCCCCATGCGCATGCCATCATCTCTATGCTTGTTCTTGCTCCAATGTTCATCCTTCTCAAAGCTAGGCCCTTCATTTGTAAGCAAAACAAATGTATCCAATTTAGGCAGCATCATATTCTCATGAACATTAGAATCATTACCAAGAAACAAAAGTACCTAGTAATTTAATTGGCGTGCGCGAGCTCTAGTAATTGGTCCAATATGTATAGCAGCAGGTCATGTGGGTGTAACAATGGTATTGATGTCCTCATCTGATAGAGGCAAAGGTGTCCCGTCTTTCGATGAGATGATGGATATCGCTTTGGTGGAAGTCGACTTTGACGATCCGACTACGAACGTGCGATGACGTCGCGCCTTAGCAATCGCTAAACCAACTCCGAGAGGTTATCGACCACGCCGGTGCACGATCAACCTGACCACGAGGGTCTGTTTCCTGCAAGCAAACGAAGAACAAGCAAGAAACTAAGATTGCAATCTGGATATTGCGAATATAAGATGAAAGCTTTATTGATCATGGTGGGGTTCTGTGATGCCTTTGTCTGGTCGCTGAACACAAACGAGGTACGCGAAGTTGCAGCTATGGCGAACTTTTAATCTAAACAAAACCCAAAGTCTAAACGACGCCCTAAGGGCTGTATATATGGAGGAAGAGGGGGGAATTTCGTGGCCCTTGAAGAAGGGGTCCGAAACCAACCCTATCTCTTGTTTCCCCACACATACGGACTCTAAAAACAGCCTATACTTATGTATTTCGAAATTACATGGGCCTGGCCCAATAATAAGGTGACGCAGCACCTAGAATAGCCTCTGGACGAAAGTTATGAAGTAGCATCTTGTATATTTCGTCCAAGGCTTCATCCACGCATTATGGTGGCTTCAACGTCCTGAAATCATCACTTGTAACTCTGTTCTTGTTCCCCATGCGCATGCCATCATCTCCATGCTTGTTCTTGCTCCAATGTTCATCCTTCTCAAAGCTAGGCCCTTCATTTGTAAGCAAAACAAATGTATCCAATTTAGGCAGCATCATATTCTCATGAACATTAGAATCATTACCAAGAAACGAAAGTACCTGGTAATTTAATTGTCCTGCGCGAGCTCTAGTAATTGGTCCAGTATGTATAGCAGCAGGGGCTGTGGGTGTAACAATGGTATTAATGTCGTCATCTGATAGAGGCAAAGGTGTCCCGTCTTTCGATGAGATGATGGATATCGCTTTGGTGGAAGTCGACTTTGACGATCCGACTACGAACGTGCGATGACGTCGCGCCTTAGCAATCGCTAAACCAACTCCGAGAGGTTATTGACCACGCCGGAGCACGATCAACCTGACCACGAGGGTCTGTTTCCTGCAAGCAAACAAAGAACAAGCAAGAAACTAAGATTGCAATCTGGATATTGCGAATATAAGATGAAAGCTTTATTGATCAAGGTGGGGTTCTGTGACGCCTTTGTCTGGTCGCTGAACATAAACGAGGTACGCGAAGTTGCAGCTATGGCGAACTTTTAATCTAAACAAAACCGAAAGTCTAAACAACGCCCTAAGGGCTGTATATATGGAGGAAGAGGGGGGAATTTCGTGGCCCTTGGGGAAGGGGTCCGAAACCAACCCTATCTCTTGTTTCCCCACACATACGGACTCTAAAAACAGCCTATACTCAAATATTTCGAAATTACATGGGCCTGGCCCAATAATAAGGTGACGCAGCACCTAGAATAGCCTCTGGACGAAAGTTATGAAGTAGCATCTTGTATATTTCGTCCAAGGCTTCATGCACGCATTATGGTGGCTTCAACGTCCTGAAATCATCACTTGTAACTCTGTTCTTGTTCCCCATGCGCATGCCATCATCTCCATGCTTGTTCTTGCTGCAATGTTCATCCTTCTCAAAGCTAGGCCCTTCATTTGTAAGCAAAACAAATGTATCCAATTTAGGCAGCATCATATTCTCTTGAACATTAGAATCATTACCAAGAAACGGAAGTACGTGGTAATTTAATTGGCGTGCGCGACCTCTAGTAATTGGTCCAGTATGTATAGCAGCAGGGGCTGTGGGTGTAACAATGGTATTGATGTCCTCATCTGATAGAGGCAAAGGTGTCCCGTCTTTCGATGAGATGATGGATATCGCTTTGGTGGAAGTCGACTTTGACGATCCGACTACGAACGTGCGATGACGTCGCGCCTTAGCAATCGCTAAACCAACTCCGAGAGGTTATCGACCACGCCGGTGCACGATCAACCTGACCACGAGGGTCTGTTTCCTGCAAGCAAACAAAGAACAAGCAAGAAACTAAGATTGCAATCTGGATATTGCGAATATAAGATGAAAGCTTTATTGATCAAGGTAGGGTTCTGTGACGCCTTTGTCTGGTCGCTGAACACAAACGAGGTACGCGAAGTTGCAGCTATGGCGAACTTTTAATCTAAACAAAACCCAAAGTCTAAACGACGCCTTAAGGGCTGTATATATGGAGGAAGAGGGGGGAATTTCGTGGCCCTTGGGGAAGGGGTCCAAAACAAACCCTATCTCTTGTTTCCCCACACATACGGACTCTAAAAACAGCCTATACTCAAGTATTTCGAAATTACATGGGCCTGGCCCAATAATAAGGTGACGCAGCACCTAGAATAGCCTCTGGACGAAAGTTATGAAGTAGCATCTTGTATATTTCGTCCAAGGCTTCATGCACGCATTATGGTGGCTTCAACATCCTGAAATCATCACTTGTAACTCTGTTCTTGTTCCCCGTGCGCATACCATCATCTCTATGCTTGTTCTTGCTCCAATGTTCATCCTTCTCAAAGCTAGGCCCTTCATTTGTAAGCAAAACAAATGTATCCAATTTAGGCAGCATCATATTCTCATGAACATTAGAATCATTACCAAGAAACGGAAGTACCTGGTAATTTAATTGGCGTGCGCGAGCTCTAGTAATTGGTCCAGTATGTATAGCAGCAGGGGCTGTGGGTGTAACAATGGTATTGATGTCCTCATCTGATAGAGGCAAAGGTGTCCCGTCTTTCTATGAGATGATGGATATCGCTTTGGTGGAAGTCGACTTTGACGATCCGACTACGAACGTGCGATGACGTCGCGCCTTAGCAATCGCTAAACCAACTCCGAGAGGTTATCGACCACGCCGGTGCACGATCAACCTGACCACGAGGGTCTGTTTCCTGCAAGCAAACGAAGAACAAGCAAGAAACTAAGATTGCAATCTGGATATTGCGAATATAAGATGAAAGCTTTATTGATCAAGGTGGGGTTCTGTGATGCCTTTGTCTGGTCGCTGAACACAAACGAGGTACGCGAGGTTGCAGCTATGGCGAACTTTTAATCTAAACAAAACCCAAAGTCTAAACGACACCCTAAGGGCTGTATATATGGAGGAAGAGGGGGGAATTTCGTGGCCCTTGAGGAAGGGGTCCGTAACCAACCCTATTTCTTGTTTCCCCACACATACGGACTCTAAAAACAGCCTATACTTATGTATTTCGAAATTACATGGGCCTGGCCCAATAATAAGGTGACGCAGCACCTAGAATAGCCTCTGGACGAAAGTTATGAAGTAGCATCTTGTATATTTCGTCCAAGGCTTCATGCACGCATTATGGTGGCTTCAACGTCCTGAAATCATCATTTGTAACTCCGTTCTTGTTCCCCATGCGCATGCCATCATCTCCATGCTTGTTTTGCCCCAATGTTCATCCTTCTCCAAGCTAGGCCCTTCATTTGTAAGCAAAACAAATGTATCCAATTTAGGCAGCATCATATTCTCATGAACATTAGAATCATTACCAAGAAACGAAAGTACCTGGTAATTTAATTGGCGTGCGCGAGCTCTAGTAATTGGTCCAATATGTATAGCAGCAGGGCCTGTGGGTGTAACAATGGTATTGATGTCCTCATCAGACTACGAACGTGCGATGACGTCGCGCCTTAGCAATCGCTAAACCAACTCCGAGAGGTTATTGACCACGCCGGTGCACGATCAACCTGACCACGAGGGTCTGTTTCCTGCAAGCAAACGAAGAACAAGCAAGAAACTAAGATTGCAATCTGGATATTGCGAATATAAGATGAAAGCTTTATTGATCAAGGTGGGGTTCTGTGACGCCTTTGTCTGGTCGCTGAACACAAACGAGGTACGCGAAGTTGCAGCTATGGCGAACTTTTAATCTAAACAAAACCCAAAGTCTAAACGACGCCCTAAGGGTTGTATATATGGAGGAAGAGGGGGGAATTTCGTGGCCCTTGGGGAAGGGGTCCGAAACCAACCCTATCTCTTGTTTCCCCACACATACGGACTCTAAAAACTGCCTATACTCAAGTATTTCGAAATTACATGGGCCTGGCCCAATAATAAGGTGACGCAGCACCTAGAATAGCCTCTGGATGAAAGTTATGAAGTAGCATCTTGTATATTTCGTCCAAGGCTTCATGCACGCATTATGGTGGCTTCAACGTCCTGAAATCATCACTTGTAACTCCGTTCTTGTTCCCCATGCGCATGCCATCATCTCCATGCTTGTTCTTGCTGCAATGTTCATCCTTCTCCAAGCTAGGCCCTTCATTTGTAAGCAAAACAAATTTATCCAATTTAGGCAGCATCATATTCTCATGAACATTAGAATCATTAACAAGAAACGAAAGTACCTGGTAATTTAATTGGCGTGCGCGAGCTCTAGTAATTGGTCCAATATGTATAGCAGCAGGGCCTGTGGGTGTAACAATGGTATTGATGTCCTCATCAGACTACGAACGTGCGATGACGTCGCGCCTTAGCAATCGCTAAACCAACTCCGAGAGGTTATTGACCACGCCGGAGCACGATCAACCTGACCACGAGGGTCTGTTTCCTGCAAGCAAACGAAGAACAAGCAAGAAACTAAGATTGCAATCTGGATATTGCGAATATAAGATGAAAGCTTTATTGATCAAGGTGGGGTTTTGTGACGCCTTTGTCTGGTCGTTGAACACAAACGAGGTACGCCAAGTTGCAGCTATGGCGAACTTTTAATCTAAACAAAACCCAAAGTCTAAACGACGCCCTAAGGGCTGTATATATGGAGGAAGAGGGGGAAATTTCGTGGCCCTTGGGGAAGGGGTCCGAAACCAACCCTATCTCTTGTTTCCCCACACATACGGACTGTAAAAACTGCCTATACTCAAGTATTTCGAAATTACATGGGCCTGGCCCAATAATAAGGTGACGCAGCACCTAGAATAGCCTCTGGACGAAAGTTATGAAGTAGCATCTTGTATATTTCGTCCAAGGCTTCATGCACGCATTATGGTGGCTTCAACGTCCTGAAATCATCACTTGTAACTCTGTTCTTGTTCCCCGTGCGCATACCATCATCTCCATGCTTGTTCTTGCTCCAATGTTCATCCTTCTCAAAGCTAGGCCCTTCATTTGTAAGCAAAACAAATGTATCCAATTTAGGCAGCATCATATTCTCATGAACATTAGAATCATTACCAAGAAACGGAAGTACCTGCTAATTTAATTGGCGTGCGCGAGCTCTAGTAATTGGTCCAGTATGTATAGCAGCAGGGGCTGTGGGTGTAACAATGGTATTGATGTCCTCATCTGATAGAGGCAAAGGTGTCCCTTTTTCGATGAGATGATGGATATCGCTTTGGTGGAAGTCGACTTTGACGATCCGACTACGAACGTGCGATGACGTCGCGCCTTAGCAATCGCTAAACCAACTCCGAGAGGTTATCGACCACGCCGGTGCACGATCAACCTGACCACGAGGGTCTGTTTCCTGCAAGCAAACGAAGAACAAGCAAGAAACTAAGATTGCAATCTGGATATTGCGAATATAAGATGAAAGCTTTATTGATCAAGGTGGGGTTCTGTGATACCTTTGTCTGGTCGCTGAACACAAACGAGGTACGCGAAGTTGCAGCTATGGCGAACTTTTAATCTAAACAAAACCCAAAGTCTAAACGACGCCCTAAGGCCTGTATATATGGAGGAAGAGGGGGGAATTTCGTGGCCCTTGGGGAAGGGGTCCGAAACCAACCCTATCTCTTGTTTCCCCACACATACGGACTCTAAAAACTGCCAATGTCAAGTATTTCGAAATTACATGGGCCTGGCCCAATAATAAGGTGACGCAGCACCTAGAATAGCCTCTGGATGAAAGTTATGAAGTAGCATCTTGTATATTTCGTCCAAGGCTTCATGCACGCATTATGGTGGCTTCAACGTCCTGAAATCATCACTTGTAACTCCGTTCTTGTTCCCCATGCGCATGCCATCATCTCCATGCTTTTTCTTGCTCCAATGTTCATCCTTCTCCAAGCTAGGCCCTTCATTTGTAAGCAAAACAAATGTATCCAATTTAGGCAGCATCATATAATCATGAACATTAGAATCATTAACAAGAAACGAAAGTACCTGGTAATTTAATTGGCGTGCGCGAGCTCTAGTAATTGGTCCAATATGTATAGCAGCAGGGCCTGTGGGTGTAACAATGGTATTGATGTCCTCATCAGACTACGAACGTGCGATGACGTCGCGCCTTAGCAATCGCTAAACCAACTCCGAGAGGTATCGACCACGCCAGTGCACGATCAACCTGACCACGAGGGTCTGTTTCCTGCAAGCAAACGAAGAACAAGCAAGAAACTAAGATTGCAATCTGGATATTGCGAATATAAGATGAAAGCTTTATTGATCAAGGTGGGGTTCTGTGACGTCTTTGTCTGGTCGTTGAACACTAACGAAGTACGCGAAGTTGCAGCTATGGCGAACTTTTAATCTAAACAAACCCAAAGTCTAAACGACGCCCTAAGGGCTGTATATATGGAGGAAGAGGGGAGAATTTCGTGGCCCTTGGGGAAGGGGTCCGAAACCAACCCTATCTCTTGTTTCCCCACACATACGGACTGTAAAAACTGCCTATACTCAAGTATTTCAAAGTTACATGGGCCTGGCCCAATAATAAGGTGACGCAGCACCTAGAATAGCCTCTGGACGAAAGTTATGAAGTAGCATCTTGTATATTTCGTCCAAGGCTTCATGCACGCATTATGGTGGCTTCAACGTCCTGAAATCATCACTTGTAACTCCGTTCTTGTTCCCCGTGCGCATGCCATCAGCTCCATGCTTGTTCTTGCTCCAATGTTCATCCTTCTCAAAGCTAGGACCTTCATTTGTAAGCAAAACAAATGTATCCAATTTAGGCAGCATCATATTCTCATGAACATTAGAATCATTACCAAGAAACGGAAGTACCTGCTAATTTAATTGGCGTGCGCGAGCTCTAGTAATTTGTCCAGTATGTATAGCAGCAGGGGCTGTGGGTGTAACAATGGTATTGATGTCCTCATCTGATAGAGGCAAAGGTGTCCCTTTTTCGATGAGATGATGGATATCGGTTTGGTGGAAGTCGACTTTGACGATCCGACTACGAACGTGCGATGACGTCGCGCCTTAGCAATCGCTAAACCAACTCCGAGAGGTTATCGACCACGCCGGTGCACGATCAACCTGACCACGAGGGTCTGTTTCCTACAAGCAAACGAAGAACAAGCAAGAAACTAAGATTGCAATCTGGATATTGCGAATATAAGATGAAAGCTTTATTGATCAAGGTGGGGTTCTGTGATACCTTTGTCTGGTCGCTGAACACAAACGAGGTACGCGAAGTTGCAGCTATGGCGAACTTTTAATCTAAACAAAACCCAAAGTCTAAACGACGCCCTAAGGCCTGTATATATGGAGGAAGAGGGGGGAATTTCGTGGCCCTTGGGGAAGGGGTCCGAAACCAACCCTATCTCTTGTTTCCCCACACATACGGACTCTAAAAACTGCCTATACTCAAGTATTTCGAAATTACATGGGCCTGGCCCAATAATAAGGTGACGCAGCACCTAGAATAGCCTCTGGATGAAAGTTATGAAGTAGCATCTTGTATATTTCGTCCAAGGCTTCATGCACGCATTATGGTGGCTTCAACGTCCTGAAATCATCACTTGTAACTCCGTTCTTGTTCCCCATGCGCATGCCATCATCTCCATGCTTTTTCTTGCTCCAATGTTCATCCTTCTCCAAGCTAGGCCCTTCATTTGTAAGCAAAACAAATGTATCCAATTTAGGCAGCATCATATAATCATGAACATTAGAATCATTAACAAGAAACGAAAGTACCTGGTAATTTAATTGGCGTGCGCGAGCTCTAGTAATTGGTCCAATATGTATAGCAGCAGGGCCTGTGGGTGTAACAATGGTATTGATGTCCTCATCAGACTACGAACGTGCGATGACGTCGCGCCTTAGCAATCGCTAAACCAACTCCGAGAGGTATCGACCACGCCAGTGCACGATCAACCTGACCACGAGGGTCTGTTTCCTGCAAGCAAACGAAGAACAAGCAAGAAACTAAGATTGCAATCTGGATATTGCGAATATAAGATGAAAGCTTTATTGATCAAGGTGGGGTTCTGTGACGTCTTTGTCTGGTCGTTGAACACTACCGAAGTACGCGAAGTTGCAGCTATGGCGAACTTTTAATCTAAACAAAACCCAAAGTCTAAACGACGCCCTAAGGGCTGTATATATGGAGGAAGAGGGGGGAATTTCGTGGCCCTTGGGGAAGGGGTCCGAAACCAACCCTATCTCTTGTTTCCCCACACATACGGACTCTAAAAATAGCCTATACTCAAGTATTTCGAAGTTACATGGGCCTGGCCCAATAATAAGGTGACGCAGCACCTAGAATAGCCTCTGGACGAAAGTTATGAAGTAGCATCTTGTATATTTCGTCCAAGGCTTCATGCACGCATTATGGTGGCTTCAACGTCCTGAAATCATCACTTGTAACTCCGTTCTTGTTCCCCGTGCGCATGCCATCAGCTCCATGCTTGTTCTTGCTCCAATGTTCATCCTTCTCAAAGCTAGGCCCTTCATTTGTAAGCAAAACAAATGTATCCAATTTAGGCAGCATCATATTCTCATGAACATTAGAATCATTACCAAGAAACGGAAGTACCTGCTAATTTAATTGGCGTGCGCGAGCTCTAGTAATTTGTCCAGTATGTATAGCAGCAGGGGCTGTGGGTGTAACAATGGTATTGATGTCCTCATCTGATAGAGGCAAAGGTGTCCCTTTTTCGATGAGATGATGGATATCGCTTTGGTGGAAGTCGACTTTGACGATCCGACTACGAACTTGCGATGACGTCGCGCCTTAGCAATCGCTAAACCAACTCCGAGAGGTTATCGACCACGCCGGTGCACGATCAACCTGACCACGAGGGTCTGTTTCCTACAAGCAAACGAAGAACAAGCAAGAAACTAAGATTGCAATCTGGATATTGCGAATATAAGATGAAAGCTTTATTGATCAAGGTGGGGTTCTGTGATACCTTTGTCTGGTCGCTGAACACAAACGAGGTACGCGAAGTTGCAGCTATGGCGAACTTTTAATCTAAACAAAACCCAAAGTCTAAACGACGCCCTAAGGCCTGTATATATGGAGGAAGAGGGGGGAATTTCGTGGCCCTTGGGGAAGGGGTCCGAAACCAACCCTATCTCTTGTTTCCCCACACATACGGACTCTAAAAACTGCCTATACTCAAGTATTTCGAAATTACATGGGCCTGGCCCAATAATAAGGTGACGCAGCACCTAGAATAGCCTCTGGATGAAAGTTATGAAGTAGCATCTTGTATATTTCGTCCAAGGCTTCATGCACGCATTATGGTGGCTTCAACGTCCTGAAATCATCACTTGTAACTCCGTTCTTGTTCCCCATGCGCATGCCATCATCTCCATGCTTTTTCTTGCTCCAATGTTCATCCTTCTGCAAGCTAGGCCCTTCATTTGTAAGCAAAACAAATGTATCCAATTTAGGCAGCATCATATAATCATGAACATTAGAATCATTAACAAGAAACGAAAGTACCTGGTAATTTAATTGGCGTGCGCGAGCTCTAGTAATTGGTCCAATATGTATAGCAGCAGGGCCTGTGGGTGTAACAATGGTATTGATGTCCTCATCAGACTACGAACGTGCGATGACGTCGCGCCTTAGCAATCGCTAAACCAACTCCGAGAGGTATCGACCACGCCAGTGCACGATCAACCTGACCACGAGGGTCTGTTTCCTGCAAGCAAACGAAGAACAAGCAAGAAACTAAGATTGCAATCTGGATATTGCGAATATAAGATGAAAGCTTTATTGATCAAGGTGGGGTTCTGTGACGTCTTTGTCTGGTCGTTGAACACTAACGAAGTACGCGAAGTTGCAGCTATGGCGAACTTTTAATCTAAACAAACCCAAAGTCTAAACGACGCCCTAAGGGCTGTATATATGGAAGAAGAGGGGGGAATTTCGTGGCCCTTGGGGAAGGGGTCCGAAACCAACCCTATCTCTTGTTTCCCCACACATACGGACTCTAAAAATAGCCTATACTCAAGTATTTCGAAGTTACATGGGCCTGGCCCAATAATAAGGTGACGCAGCACCTAGAATAGCCTCTGGACGAAAGTTATGAAGTAGCATCTTGTATATTTCGTCCAAGGCTTCATGCACGCATTATGGTGGCTTCAACGTCCTGAAATCATCACTTGTAACTCCGTTCTTGTTCCCCGTGCGCATGCCATCAGCTCCATGCTTGTTCTTGCTCCAATGTTCATCCTTCTCAAAGCTAGGCCCTTCATTTGTAAGCAAAACAAATGTATCCAATTTAGGCAGCATCATATTCTCATGAACATTAGAATCATTACCAAGAATCGGAAGTACCTGGTAATTTAATTGGCGTGCGCGAGCTCTAGTAATTTGTCCAGTATGTATAGCAGCAGGGGCTGTGGGTGTAACAATGGTATTGATGTCCTCATCATCCTCCCCTTCTTGAAATGAAGTCGTCCTCGACGGAAGCTCATCTCCCTCACCCAAATAAGGCTTCAAATCTGCAATGTTAAAAGTGGGACTAACCTCAAAATCTGCAGGCAGCTCAAGTTTATATGCATTATCATTTATTTTCTCTAACACCTTAAAAGGACCATCAGCACGTGGCATTAGCTTTGATTAGCGCAAATCAGGAAATCTATCCTTACGCAAATGTAACCAAACAAGATCTCCAGGTGCAAACACAACATGTTTTCTACCCTTATCTCCAGCAAGTTTATATTTAGCATTCATACGCTTAATGTTTTCCTTAGTTAACTCATGCATTTTTAAGATCAATTCAGCACGTTGTTTAGCATCAAAATTAACCTTCTCCGAAGATGGAAGAGGCAACAAATCAATAGGTGCACGAGGTAGGAAACCATACACAATTTCAAAAGGGCACATCTTAGTAGTAGAATGCAATGAACGATTATAAGCAAACTCAATATGAGGCAAGCATTCTTCCCACATGTCTGGACCCCGATTCCAAGTCACACCGATCTAGCCTGTAACACCTCATATAACATTGCGGCCTCACGCACGGTACTCCCACGGGTGTCGCCTGACCATGGCCCGGGACCGTTTGCGCCTTTTGGCTCACGTATATGATAATGTCGCTAGCATCCATATGACAGAGAACCCGGGCCGACATGGCTAGTCGTGAACCCAAAGCGGCACTAACGTATGGGGACAGGCATACATGAATCAACATCGAACGTGTCGGTCAGCAGCGTGTGAATCCGGGCTGTAGCACCGGGCTAACAGGACTCCGGGAACCCGGGCTGTAGCAGGCTAGGCAGGACTCCGGATGTCACCGCGTGACATTTCCCCGAAGGGACAGACACAGGAACGATATGACTCACATGCCGGCCAGTCAAGTGTCCAGAGCAGTAGTGCTGGGCTAGCAGGACTCCGGTGAACCGGGCTGTAGCGGACTACTATGGCTCAAGGAGGCACTAGACTACATTTCCCCATAAGAGAGGCTGCTAAAGATAAACAACTAGATTGTCGGATCCCACACATACCAAGCATTTCAAACATACATACAATATGCTCGATATGTGCAAATACAACATGGCATCACAACAAAACTCTACAACTCAAGTACTTTATTTAAAGGGCTCCGGAGAGCCTTACATAACTTGTTCATACAGATAGGGGTCACATGACCCGACACTCAAGTCATACAATCATACAAGCACATGCGGAAGCAAACTGTCTGGGTACAGACACTAGAAAGAAAGAAGGCTTGACGAAGCCTGTCTATCTACATAGGCCCTTCACAAGCCTAGATCACCACCTGGGTGGCGCGTCACTCGTCGTCGTCGAGTTCTACGTAGAACCCGTCAGAAGGGGCGGTGTTGTCGTCTGAAAATAGTAATTAGGCAACATGAGTACAAAGGTACTCAGCAAGTCTTACAACAGATCCTACTATACATGCTCATTCTCAAGAAGGTAGTGGGGTTATTGCAGCAAGCCAGCTTTGACTCTTGGCTAAGCTATCCTACGATACACCACTTGTGAAATAGTTTTCGCACACGAGTCCACTAATCACCATCTCAATACTCCACCGTGGATCCTCCCTCGTCATCCAACGAGAGGGCCATCCGCGGTACTCACTCTTATCTTGAGGCTTTTAGTAGTATCCATTTACTTGTCTATGAACTGCATAAGCGACCAAGTAGTCCTTTACCGCGGACGCGGCTATTCGAATAGTTTCATACCCTGCAGGGGTGTACTTCGTCACACACGCTCTCACCACTTATCGTCGCTACACGACGTGTACTCGGCAACCTTCAAGCGGAAGCCCAACGTGGGTGTCGGCCACAGCCTACCTAAACACTCGAGTCTCTAGTCCAGGTTTATCGCCTATTTAGGTTCCATCCGCAGGGAGTCCGGCCGAGGTTTCCACATACGGCCCCAAACGATGTGTGCAGGGTTCCCGGACACCAAACGGGCGACTCGGTACACCGTGCCACGAGCCTACCGCATCACAGCCCACCCCTTGGTCAGCGCTGTCCACGGCCTCCAGCTTACTACAAACACCAGAAACTACGTGCAACTCCTGGACAGAGGACAAGGGTGATTAAGAAGCCGAGGGGGTCCATTGGTTTCGGGCCCAATGTGTGGTAGTAGCTGAATCTTAAATCACGCATACAGATCTCAGTTCTTAGGGACGGTCACAATGAAACAACCCACCATGTACTCCTACATGGCCTCCCATCGATACCTTTACCAAATCGTGTTCAACACTTCACTCTCTTTACCGACACACACACTTTCACTCTAGTTCATCACCCTGATGAGCCAGACCTGACACAACTCTAAGCATAGCAAGCATAGCATTGTAGGAACACAACATGGCTCAATCAACTCCTACACATGCTAGTGGGTTTCATCTAGTTACTGTGGCAATGATAGGACATGCAAAGGAAAGTGGGTTCAACTACCGCAACACACAGCAGTTTGAATCGCGTTGTCTTAATGCAGTAAACGAGAGCAGAAGCGAGAAGATGCGTTTGTATCGAAATGATCAATGGGTTGCTTGCCTGACGGAGTGGTGGTGGGATTCTGCCCTTCAGTTGGATACTCGTGAATATCCTCGGAGGCAGGACCTACCACAATGAACACATCGAAGCACAATCAACACCAAGCAAGTGCAACAATATGATGCATGCATGGGACATGGCAAAATGGATGTATTGGGCTAATGCAACTAAGACCAGATGGGTTTGGATTAATTTGAATCAAAGATTCAAATTCCAAGTTCATAAATGGCCCATATTAGTGCTTAATCTTGTTCTGTATAAAACAGTAGGTTAACTTGCTTAATCATGCATGAAACCAGTACAGATGGATAGAATGGATTTTTCTGATCATTTTTCATATATAAATCTTTTCATTCTGAGCTATAGATTATTTTCTATGATTTTTTGAAGTTTGTGATAATTTCTGGAATTTCCAATATAAGAATAATTCCAGTAAAAGCTTTACTGCGTCAGCCTGACGTCAGTGTGACGTCAGCAGGTCAACGGGGTCGTCCAGGTCAAACCTGATGTGTGGGTCCCCTGTGTCAGTGACACTGTTAGGTGATTAGTTAATTAGGATTAGTTTTAATTCTAACTCAGATTAGTTAGCAGGCGGGCCCCACTCGTCAGTGACCCTGGGGGGGGGTTGACCTGTGGTCAAACCACGTTGACTCGCCGGCGTTTAGCCGCCGGCGACGTCCAGACGCGGCGGTGGAGTGCGGGATCCCCCTCCGGCGACCAAAAGGACGGCGGAGAGTACCTATGTGTAGCTGGGGGCGAACCGCGTCGACTGGTGGTGGTAGAGGAGCTCGGGGTCGCCGGAATCGACGCCGGCGACGAGCCGGGCGGCTGCCGGGTACGGGCGTAGTCGAAACCGTAGCTAGAGAGCACGGCGAGGGGCAAGCGATGGCGCTACGGGTTCCTGGCGTTGCGGTGGAGCTAATGGCTACGGTGGTGCGGCCGTTAGATGGCCGGAGCCTCGTCGGCGACGAGCTCGTGCGGCGGCGCGTTCGGGTGAGCTTCGTGCGGTGGCTACAGCGCTCGAGAGAGAGAGAGGAGAGGATGGGAAGGTGGCCATGCTCACGGCGGTTGCGACGGAGCAGACGGCGAGGTCGGAGACGAGCTGTAGCAGTGGCGACGGCGGAGGGGATCTCCGACGGTGAGCGGCGAAGGCGAGGTCGGTGACGGAGCTTCGGGCAAACGAGCGCTCGGGGCTCGGCTTGCTCGAAGGAGTGGGCGACGGCGGTGCTGTAGGACACGTTAGTACGGCGCGAGGTCGACGGTGGCCGCGGTTACTCCGGTGAGGTGGCTGCGGCGGTGTCGGCCATGGTGGGGAGAAGGCGAGGGAGAAGCGAGTGGGGAGAATGGCAATGTCCAGGGGCTCGGGGCGCGTCGAGAGAGGTCGGCCAGCTCATCGGCGGCGAGGGCGGCAAGCTGCTGGCGCCGTGGCGAGCTCACGCTCGCCGGCGTCAGCTCTCTGCCTGCTCTGGCGAGAGCAGGCAGCTGACTGGCGCGGGCCAGCACAGTGCTGGGCCGCCAGGTGGGCTGCCAGGTAAGTCTTCTGCCTTCTGTTCTTTTCTCTTTTTTATTTATTTCTGTACTGTGTTTTGAAATAGTAAAAATACTATTTCATTTGGAAAAATCCTGGAAATATTCTGAGGCACCTTTGAGATTATTCCCAACAGCCTAAAAATACTTCCAAGATTATTTGGGCATTTGAAAATATTTATAGCATTTAAAATGCCCAAATGCAAATACTTATGGCTTGTGCAAAAATCCAAGATGGCCTCCAAAAATATGAAACCATTTTTGGCAGAGGTTTTAACCAAGACCAAAGGTGGTGAACATTTATGGAGGGCATTTCAGGTTCATTGGAAAGAATTTTAGTAAACCCTAGTTGTTCCAAGGGGGGTGCTGGGGGTTTTCTGGCATCCCCATTTCAGGTTTCTGTGAAATGTAGACATGATGCAACACTCTAATGCATGAACTAACTAGGATGTGACACCACATTTTCTTATTATTCTTCAAAACAGCCCTAAGCATAGTAGACAATGTTCTATTGACTACTTCAGTTTGTCCATCAGTTTGGGGGTGACAAGTAGTACTAAAAAGCAGTTTAGTCCCCAACTTAGCCTATAAACATCTCCAAAAGTGGCTAAGAAATTTAGTATCACGATCTGAAACAATAGTATTTGGCACACCATGCAAACGAATAATTTCACGGAAGAACAAATCAGCAACATTAACAGCATCATCGCTTTTATGACATGGTATAAAGTGTGCCATTTTTGAGAATCTATCCACGACAACAAATATGCTATCCCTCCCCTTCTTTGTTCGAGGTAAACCTAAAACAAAGTCCATAGATATATCCTCCCAAGGAACACTAGGTACAGGCAAAGGCATATATAAACCATGAGGATTGAGTCGTGACTTAGCTTTTTGACATGTAGTGCAGCGAGCAACAAAACGCTCAACATCCCGTCTCATCTTTGGCCAAAAGAAATGTGTAGCAAGTACGTCCTCCGTCTTCTTCACGCCAAAGTGTCCCATTAATCCTCCTCCATGCGCCTCCTGCAACAACAAAAGACGAACGGAGCTAGCTGGAATGCATAGCTTGTTAGCACGAAACACAAATCCATCGTTAACAACAAACTTGTTCCACATTCTTCCTTCATTACAATTCTGCATTACATCTTTAAAATCAGCATCATGCACATATTGATCTTTGATGGTCTCCAAACCAAATATTTTGAAGTCAAGTTGTGAAAGCATAGTATAGCGACGAGACAATGCATCAGCAATAACATTTTCTTTTCCCTTCTTGTGTTTAATGACATAAGGGAAAGTCTCAATGAATTCAACCCATTTAGCATGTCTACGATTCAGTTTAGCTTGACTTTTAATATGTTTCAAAGATTCATGATCAGAATGTATAACAAATTCTTTGGGCCATAAATAATGTTGCCATGTTTCTAAAGTCCGAACAAGAGCATATAATTCTTTATCATAAGTAGAATAATTCAGACTAGGCCCACTCAATTTTTCAGAAAAGTATGCAACAGGTTTGCCATCTTGTAATAACACACCTCCTAATCCAATTCCACTAGCATCACATTCAAGCTCAAAAGTCTTGTTAAAATCAGGAAGTTGGAGTAAAGGTGATAGAGGCGGAGGTGTCCCGTCTTTCGATGAGATGATGGATATCGCTTTGGTGGAAGTCGACTTTGACGATCCGACTACGAACGTGCAAGGACGTCGCGCCTTAGCAATCGCTAAACCAACTCCGAGAGGTTATTGACCACGCCGGAGCACGATCAACCTGACCACGAGGGTCTGTTTCCTGCGAGCAAACGAAGAACAAGCAAGAAACTAAGATTGCAATCTGGATATTGCGAATATAAGATGAAAGCTTTATTGATCAAGGTGGGGTTCTGTGACGCCTTTGTCTGGTCGTTGAACACAAACGAAGTACGCGAAGTTGCAGCTATGGCGAACTTTTAATCTAAACAAAACCCAAAGTCTAAACGATGCCCTAAGGGCTGTATATATGGAGGAAGAGGGGGAGAATTTCGTGGCCCTTGGTGGAGGGGTCCGAAATCAACCCTATCTCTTGTTTCCCCACACATATGGACTCTAAAAATAGCCTATACTTATGTATTTCGAAATTACATGGGCCTGGCCCAATAATAAGGTGACGCAGCACCTAAAATAGCCTCGGGACGAAATTTATGAAGTGGCGTCTTGTATATTTCGTCCAAGGCTTCATGCACCCATTATGGTGGCTTCAAAGTCCTGAAATCATCACTTGTAACTCCGTTCTTGTTTCCCTTGCGCATGCCATCATCTCCATGCTTGTTCTTGCTCCAATGTTCATCCTTCTCCAAGCTAGGCCCTTCATTTGTAAGCAAAACAAATGTATCCAATTTAGGCAGCATCATATTCTCATGAACATTAGAATCATTACCAAGAAACGAAAGTACCTGGTAATTTAGTTGGCGTGCACGAGCTCTAGTAATTGGTCCAGTATGTATAGCAGCAGGGGCTGTGGGTGTAACAATTGTATTGATGTCCTCATCATTTTCTACCCTTATCTCCAGCAAGTTTATATTTAGCATTCATACGCTCAATGTTTTCCTTAGTTAACTCATGCATTTTTGAAATTAATTCAGCACGTTGTTTAGCATCAAAATTAACCTTCTCCGAAGATGGAAGAGGCAACAAATCAATAGGTGCACAAGGTAGGAAACCATACACAACTTCAAAAGGGCACATCTTAGTAGTAGAATGCAATGAACAATTATAAGCAAATTCAATATGAGGCAAGCATTCCTCCCACATTTTCTTATTATTCTTCAAAACAGCCCTAAGCATAGTAGACAACGTTCTATTGACTACTTCAGTTTGTCCATCAGTTTGGGGGTGACAAGTAGTACTAAAAAGCAGTTTAGTCCCCAACTTAGCCCATAAACATCTCCAAAAGTGGCTAAGAAATTTAGTATCACGATCTGAAACAATAGTATTTGGCACACCATGCAAGCGAATAATTTCACGAAAGAACAAATCAGCAACATTAACAGCATCATCGCTTTTATGACATGGTATAAAGTGTGCCATTTTCGAGAATCTATCCACGACAACAAATATGATATCCCTCCCCTTCTTTGTTCGAGGTAAACCTAAAACAAAGTCCATAGATATATCCTCCCAAGGAACACTAGGTACAGGCAAAGGCATATATAAACCATGAGGATTGAGTCGTGACTTAGCTTTTTGACATGTAGTGCAGCGAGCAACAAAACGCTCAACATCCCGTCTCATCTTTGGCCAAAAGAAATGTGTAGCAAGTACGTCCTCCGTCTTCTTCATGCCAAAGTGTCCCATTAATCCTCCTCCATGCGCCTCCTGCAACAACAAAAGACGAAGAGAGCTAGCTGGAATGCATAGCTTGTTAGCACGGAACACAAATCCATCATTAACGACAAACTTGTTCCAGGTTCTTCCTTCTTTACAATTCTGCAAAACATCTTTAAAATCAGCATCATGCACATATTGATCTTTGATGGTCTCCAAACCAAATATTTTGAAGTCAAGTTGTGAAAGCATAGTATAGCGACGAGACAATGCATCAGCAATAACATTTTCTTTACCCTTCTTGTGTTTAATGACATAAGGGAAAGTTTCAATGAATTCAACCCATTTAGCATGTCTACGATTCAGTTTAGCTTGACTTTTAATAGGTTTCAAAGATTCATGATCAGAATGTATAACAAATTCTTTGGGCCATAAATAATGTTGCCATGTTTCTAAAGTCCGAACAAGAGCATATAGTTCTTTATCATAAGTAGAATAATTCAGACTAGGGACACTCAATTTTTCAGAAAAGTATGCAACAGGTTTACCATCTTGTAATAACACACCTCCTAATCTAATTCCACTAGCATCACATTCAAGCTCAAAAGTCTTATTAAAATCAGGAAGTTGGAGTAAAGGAGCATGTGTCAACTTATCATTCAATACCGTGAAGGCTTCTTCCTGTGCGGTACCCCAAACAAAAGGCACATCCTTCTTTGTAAGCTCGTTGAGAGGTGCAGCAATGGTGCTAAAATCTCTCACAAAACGCCTATAGAAACCAGCGAGTCCAAGAAAACTCCGCACTTGTGTGACCGTTTTGGGCTGCGGCCAACTCTCAATAGCTTCAATCTTGGCTTTATCAACTTCAATTCCCTGTGGAGTAACAACATAGCCAAGAAAAGATACTCGGTCGGTGCAAAAGGTGCACTTCCCAAGGTTATCAAACAAACGTGCATCACGTAGAGCAACAAAAACAGCACGTAAATGTTCCAAATGTTCTTCCAAAGATTTGCTATAAATCAGTATATCATCAAAATAGACTACCACAAATCGTCCAATGAAAGCACGTAAAACTTCGTTCATTAGTCTCATGAAAGTACTAGGTGCATTAGTTAACCCAAAGCCATGACTAACCACTCATATAAACCAAACTTAGTTTTAAATGCAGTTTTCCATTCATCTCCCAATTTCATACGAATTTGATGGTATCCACTACGCAAATCAACTTTGGAGAATATTGTAGAGCCACTCAATTCATCAAGCATGTCATCTAGCCTAGGAATAGGATGACGATAACGGATAGTAATATTATTAATGCCTCTACAATCAACACACATACGCGACGTACCATCCTTTTTAGGCACTAGTATAATAGGAACAGCACAAGGACTAAGAGATTCGCGTATATAACCTTTGTCGAGCAGCTCCTGTACTTGACGCATAATCTCCTTCGTCTCCTCTGGATTGGTACGGTATGGTGCACGGTTGGGTAGCGATGCACCGGGAATTAAGTCAATTTGATGCTCAATCCCTCGAATAGGTGGTAATCCCGGTGGCACGTCTTGTGGGAAGACGTCAGCGAACTCCTGCAAAATGTTAGTGACAGCAGGGGGCAAAGAGGAAGGCACGTCCTCGAATGAAAATAATGCCTCTTTGCACACAAAAGCATAGCAAACAGATTTGCTGAAATCTAGCTCATGAATATCAGATTTTGTGGCAAGTAAACATGCACTTTTCAATTTATTTTCAGAAACAACACTAGATGGTTTATTATTAGGTTTCATTTGTTGCTCAAATTCTTTTGCCACAATCTGATTTTCACTCTTATTTTTCTCCTGTTTTGCTTTATTAGCTCTATTAATGTCATCTTTCAAAATGGAATCAGGAGTCATAGGAAGCAAAGTAATATTTTTATCCTTATGAACAAGAGTATACTGATTGTTTCTACCATGGTGTACATAATTTTTATCAAATTGCCATGGTCTACCAAGTAATAAGGAACATGCTTGCATGGGTACCACATCACAATCAACATAATCAGCATATGTAGAGATACTAAAATGCACACGAACAGGACGTGTTACCTTAACCTTGCCGCTGTTGTTGAACCATTGGATGTAGTAAGGATGTGGATGTGGTCTTGTGGTGAGAGAGAGCTTCTCCACCATCTCCATGCTAGCCAAGTTGTTACAGCTCCCTCCATCTATGATGACGCGAACAGAACGTTCCTTCACAACTCCCTTTGTATGGAACAAATTATGCCTCTGATTTTGCTCTGCTTGTGTGGCCTGCACACTCAAAACCCATTGAGCAACTAAACATTCATACCTGTCAGCGTCTTCAGGAGCCATGTATTGCGTCTCATTTTCAGAATAATCTCCACCATGTTCTTCACGTGTAATAAGAGCCAAAGTCTCCTCATCATAGTCACTAGCGGACTCATACCCACCATCCTCAGTAGCAATCATTACACGCTGAGATTTGCATTCTCTCGCATAATGTCCTCTTCCCTTACAACGACGACAAATAATATCACTTGTGTGCCCTGTCGATGCCATGGAAGAAGAAGAGCTCTGTGCAGGCCCGGCAGGTGCGCTCTTGTCAGATAGTGGTGGTTGTGCCTGCTTTCTTGTATCACGGCTGGAGGTGGAACCTGATGGAGGTGCTGGTGTAGTGGAAGTAGAAGATGCACGCGGTGTCCATGATGAAGGTCGACCTGCAGAAAAGTTAGTTCGCGCCAATGGTTGTCGATCCTGCACTTCACGTTCAGCTTTACAAGCAAGATGGAATAAACGAGTGATATTATTATAATCCTTATACTCTAGAATGGTCTGAATCTCTTTATTTAATCCACCCATAACACGTGCAAGCATAGCTTCATTCTCCTCAACAATACCACATCTTATCATGCCAGTTTGTAATTCCTGATAATATTCTTCTACAGAATTTTTCCCTTGTCTTAAGCGCTGCAATTTTTGAAGTAATTCACGTTGATAATATGGTGGAACCCAACGAGTACGCATAGCAGTTTTCAAAGCAGCCCAAGTAGCTGGAACAGGATATAATCTACAATGTTCAGACCACCAAACACATGGAAAGCTAGTGAAAGCACAAACAGCAGCAGGAACATGTCTCTCCTCAGGATATTGTAAACATGTAAGCCGTTGTTCAGTTTCTAACTCCCAAGTAAGATATATATCAGGAACATATCTACCCTCAAATGGTGGAATATTCAATTTCAGTTTAGGGAGATGGTCATGATCTCGTACCTAAGGTGCTGGTGCCGGCCTACCGTTGCGAATATATACCTGAGGTCGTCCTACTGGTGGTGGTGCTGGTGGCTGCACGTAGTTCTGATTTTGATCAACCTCATCCTCATAATCGCCCGCATAATCGTCATCCTCCTCAGCCGCCGCAGAAGCAGGAGCCAAAGAAGCATCAATAGTAGGTGCAGCGGCACCCGAATTTTGACCAGTCTCAATTGGAACGCGTTGTGCTCGTCCCACCTGATTTGGAAGGCGGTGTTGGAGATGTGGTTGTTGTTGTTGTAGAGGTGCGACATGTGCAGCCGGTGGTGGTTGGGGAAGACGCTTGAGTAATTCAGTAAACTTGTTATCCAGCTTTGTCTCGAACGACTTCTCCACGGCATCTATCTTCTCCATAGCCTCTTCAAATCTGTTTAGCACATCTCCCACCTGGCCACTCATCATTTGCTGAAATTTATCATGCAACTCCTTGTTCGTCATGTTCTCCCAATCAGTCTCATCGGCTTGTGATCCTGCCATAGTTAGCAGCAATAGAAACACAAAAGAATATGATCCTGCAGACTACTAGGAAGTGGTGGTGATGGTGGTGTGTCACAAAACCTTCAAGCGAATCTCAAATTCTTACCAGTTCTTACCCAGCAGCAGGTGGTGATCGGCAACCGTTGTAGTCAAAACTCTCAAAGCTTGGATAGAGCGATTACCAGGGAGAGTCAAACGCACGATGTAGATGTATGTGGAGCTGGGAAGGCTTATAATATGGTAGCAAAAATGGTCAGCAATAATCCATTCAGAGATGCAAAGTTGAAGAAACGCTCAACGACGGTACTGTGCTGGTCCTAGGCTAGACCTTGCTAGAGACGCGAGCCTAGAACACTAACAAAATCACGGCGCTGCACGTAAACAAGGGAAAAGCACACTCTAGAAAAAAAATTGCTCTTTTTTTTCGCTCTCTTTTTTTATTCGCTCTTTTTTTTGCGAAAACTCACTATAATGGCGAGTGTCTCAAAACTCTTCCCAGGTCAAACTCACAGGATGGGCACAAAAAAAAATTTACTATTTTTTTTTTGGAAATCAGGGCAGCGACGACGAAAAAGTGAGACAAAAAATCACTATGATGGCGAGTGTCTCAAAACACTCCCCGGGACCTAAAAATAGGATAGGGAAAAATATTTTTGGTTGCCGAAATTTTGGCCTAAAAACTGCCCGGGGGTCTCCGGACTTTTTTTTCGAGACCTAATCAGGCAAGGAAACACGAAACGGAAAACAGATGGATCTCTAAAACAAACCGAATATGAAAAGAACTCGGATTGGTGGTATATGGTAGCGATGGTGGTATATGGATATGGATCGGTGGTGGTATATGGATACGGATTGGTGGTGGTATATGGATACGGATTTAGAGCGGTGGCTGATAAGCAATAGTGGTAGATGGCAAGGCGATGATGATGGTGCGGCGGCGGCGTGACAACTTATGACCAGAACTCGAAACTCTAAAAGACTAGACTCTAAGACCAGCAACTTGACATGACGATGCAACCGCAAATTCAACAAAGCAAAAACCCTAAAAAGATTATGTGCTCAGATTGGTTCGGATATACTGAACTAACCCTAATTTTTTTGTGGCTTTTTCGTGGACTGTAGGTATGAAGAACAGACTCGATCTAAACTACGAAAAACTGTAAAATCTCACCGAGCAACCTGGAAATCTGATACCACTTGATAGAGGCAAAGGTGTCCCGTCTTTCGATGAGATGATGGATATCGCTTTGATGGAAGTCGACTTTGACGATCCGACTACGAACGTGCGAGGACGTCGCGCCTTAGCAACCGCTAAACCAACTCCGAGAGGTTATTGACCACGCCGGAGCACGATCAACCTGACCACGAGGGTCTGTTTCCTGCGAGCAAACGAAGAACAAGCAAGAAACTGAGATTGCAATCTGGATATTGCGAATATAAGATGAAAGCTTTATTGATCAAGGTGGGGTTCTGTGACGTCTTTGTCTAGTCGTTGAACACAAACGAAGTACGCGAAGTTGCAGCTATGGCGAACTTTTAATCTAAACAAAACCCAAAGTCTAAACGACGCCCTAAGGGCTGTATATATGGAGGAAGAGGGGGGAATTTCGTGACCCTTGGGGAAGGGGTCCGAAACCAACCCTATCTCTTGTTTCCCCACACATACGGACTCTAAAAATAGCCTATACTCAAGTATTTCGAAATTACATGGGCCTGGCCCAATAATAAGGTGACGCGGCACCTAGAATAGCCTCTGGACGAAAGTTATGAAGTAGCATCTTGTATATTTCGTCCAAGGCTTCATGCACGCATTATGGTGGCTTCAACGTCCTGAAATCATCACTTGTAACTCCGTTCTTGTCCCCCATGCGCATGCCATCATCTCCATGCTTGTTCTTGCTCCAATGTTCATCCTTCTCAAAGCTAGGCCCTTCATTTGTAAGCAAAACAAATGTATCCAATTTAGGCAGCATCATATTCTCATGAACATTAAAATCATTACCAAGAAACGAAAGTACCTGGTAATTTAATTGGCGTGCGCGAGCTCTAGTAATTGGTCCAGTATGTATAGCAGCAGGGGCTGTGGGTGTAACAATGGTATTGATGTCCTCATCACTTGGCTGCGTCAAGAAGTGGGAAAATTGCCCGGCACAGCGATCCTCGGCAAGCCAAACAGATAAGTTCTACCTCCTGTCCGTTAGTGTTCTGTAAAGCTATAACTTTGCATGAGAAAACCTCGCTTCTCTTTTGAGACTTAGGTGCTCCCATCCGTGACTCGAACGTTGCTTCGGTCAGGATGATTGCAATGGCCTTTGGTAAATAGGAGTTGGCGGGGGGCTGGCCCCTCTGTCTGTTCCCAGGCAGACGTATCTCTCCGGCAGACAAAGAGCGTGCCGGCAGGATAGCCTGCCGGGGAAAACTCGTTTATTTACATTAAAGAGGCACCTCACCTCTGCATGGACATACACATGCACGGGTTCCCGGCAAGGTTCATCTTTTTCATTCATATGCTAACACGAGTACAAGCATTACCGAACACAAAGATGGACAAGAGATATTACATTATTTGAATTAAAATTTGGCAAGTGCTGACAGATTTAAGATTGAAAATAGATAAGTGCCCCGTGATCCCATCTTTTCGTTTTCCCTCCTTCAGGCACTGCGGCGGAAGGAGGAAGAGACGAGAAAAGGAGCACCCAAGCAGGAGCCCACCCCGGTCCCGTGAGGACCCGTTGGGCACGGCCCGACAAGACCGGGAGTGGCGAGGATGCGATCAGGGAGTACGGGGACGGGGTGGCGCCTTCTGGTCGCCACCTCCTGAGCCAGCAAGAAGCCCCGGCTTGAGCGCCGATGGAGTCATCCACCAAAGCTCAGCCGGAAGAGTGCTGGAGGCGAGGAGAAGGCGCCAAGAGAACATCCCTCCCCGGCTATCACCTAAAGAGGCCGGTGACGACGGTGCCGAGTAGGGAGGGGAAGAGCGGAAAGACGAGGCGGCAGGTCGCCGGTCGGAGGCGAAGGCATCCACGCCCTCGTACTCCAACCTGACCCCCTACCACCCGCCTTCTTCGTCTTCCCTCGTTTCCTCCTCACCACCGCTGCTCCCGGGAAGCGCCAAGACTCCAGTCCGGCGCCTCCAGCGGAGAAACAACAAGTGGACAAGACGGCTAGGGGGCTGGAGGCGCGCCGCTCCCCACCTTGATGGGCAGGAAGGCGCGCCTCTCGTCGACATCAGCCCCAAGACTTCCGGGAGGGGCAATGCTGGGATTACCAACAATCTCCAGCCGTGCCTCCCTTCCGAACTTTGAAGAAACCAAGAGATTCGCCGCGCCAAGGACCAGGCTCACTCCCTAAGCGTCAGCACCAACATGAGGCAACAATAGCCCCAAGCAAGGGCCCAGGGACTGGCCCCAGGCCCCTCTCTTCGACATAGCTAGCAGAAGCGAAAGATAAGAAGAGGAGGAATGTGAGGATGAATGACTCCCCCCTCCTCCGCCCCTCCTTTTATAGGCGGAGCGGGGAGGACAACCGCTCCATCAACGGGCGGCCACCTTCCTCCTCTGATAGAGGCGAGGGTGTCCCGATCTTTCGATGAGATGATAACTATCGATTTGGTGGAGACGACTTTGACGATCCGACTACAAACGTGCACGACGTTGCGCCTTATCAATCGCTAAACCAATCTCCTGAGGTTACTGACGATGCCGGAAGCACGATCAGCCTGACCACGAAGGTCTATTCCTGCAAGCAATCGAAGAACGAGCAAGAATATGATAATGCAATCTGAATATTGCGAATATATATGAAGTATTGATAGTGGTGGGGATCCGTAAGTGGTCTTGGTCTGGTCGTTGGACACAAACGAAGTACACGAAGTTGCAATGGCTAACTTTTAACTAAACAAATCCCAAGGAAAAAGCTACTAGATGGATCTACTTATATAGGAGCAAGGGGTGGCGGCCAAGGAGGTGGGAGGACGTCCCAAGGCAGCCTAAAACCAACCCTAGGTCGTACAAGGCTCATGGGCCCAAGTGGAGGTGATGCAACACCTTTGGACTTGTAGTTTGACTAGGATTCTGGTGCAACGTCAGATTGTTTCGACCATAACTCAATGCTCCGGACGAATTTAAAGGTGAATCCAATTGGGTTGGAAAGAGCACGAAATCTAGTTTCCAACAAAAAAAGAATCACCCAATTCGGAGTCCGTATGAAAAAGTTGTTGGCGTTTTGAGTCAGGTATGTCTGTGCAGTCCGAATCTGAATCCAGAACGTGAGAGACTTGGACTCTATCTTCTCTTGGCCCAAAAGTGACGTGAGAGGACTTTTTGAACAGAACCTAAACTTCTCCTTTTGCCTTATCTTCATATGTGGATTGTACAAATGTCCCATACACCTGCAATTAGACAAAACACAAAAGTGTGTGAAGTATTTTTGTTCTGGATAACATAAATAGATTATTGAATAGTTTGCACTAGAAATCACCTGACAAATATGCATGTATGCAATATTTTTGGTCGTATCCAAGGTAGTCATGTCCTCATCATCCTCCCCTTCTTGAAAACAAAGCCGTCCTCGGCGTTGCTTAATCTGAAATGTGGCTAACAAAAGAGACAAGGTGTACATGTTGTATATGTATATGTCGTCCATTTTTACTTCCCGTGGATTTTGCACATATGACACATGTATACATGAGTAACTTTCATAGTTAATAAAATATAAAGCCAAAATATTATCACAAGAAGTAGAAGGCATGAAAGTATTGCAACTCAGTTTGCACATATAAGCGAAGCTCTTATTCATATGAAAAGATGGACAATATTCATCATTAAACCATCCCAACATTGATGAACCATCACCAAGATTAGAGGTCATATCAAAATGATTAAACATTGGCACAATTATTTTCAAACATATTTGATCCAAATCTGATTTATTCCCTGATTCACTTGATTCTTTTGCATCGATAGCTAATTCAATGGGCTCACTCAAAATTGTTTGATCACATGGCAAAGTCAAATCATCAACATAGTCCGCTAAGGTAGCTGGTGTGATCAAAGTAGTGGGTAGCTCACCGCATGGTGCACTTAAATTGACAAGACATTCATCATACTCATGTGGAAGTGGAAGATTAGTACCTTTGTCATTACCTCTTATGATCAACTCAGATGAGGTAGGCACTCTCGGTGATGATGTGTCACATGGTGGAGGTGATGTAGTCCTCACAACAACGTATGTGGTTGTCATAGTATGCTTAGTAGTTGAAGGGACAACCGTATCAACTCTTGGAATGTGCATCTCGCGCTTGTTCTCCTTGTGCGCAACACGTCGTTTTATTTCCTGTTCAGCTTTGCAAGCAAGATGAAACAAATGGTCCATAGGATAACACTCTTCATGTATTAGTATCTCCTGAATGTCACGATTTAATCCTCCCCAAAATCTATCCATAAAATCTTCTTCACTTTCTTCTAAAGAGGAATGCAGCAAGGTAGTTTGTAAAGTATCATAATATTTCGTTACGGTGTCACTACCTTGTTTTAAATGTTGCAACTTTGTAATCATGTCACGAGTATAATAAGCGGGAACGAATGTATGTCGCATGGCAAGTTTCAAATCATCCCAAGTAGTAGGTATATCATTAGGGTGTAACCGACAATATTCACTCCACCAAACTACAGCATAACCAGTGAAAGAACCAACCGCAACCTTAACTTTTTTACGCACATCAAAATTATTGGAAGCAAATATATTATTTAGGTCAAACTCCCATTCAATATATAAAGCAAGTCTAAAACGGCCATTAAATGGTGGTATAGAAACATTAACCTGATCATGTGCATTTGGATGTTTGTGCACCTCTCGTGACGGTTGTGGTATTTGCATAGGTGATGGCACATCTCCCACGATCGACAAACCCCATGAATTGACTCTAGATCCTGTCATGATTAGTAGAAACAAGAAACAAAATTCAAGAATAATGTTCCTATGAACTACTAGGATGTGGTGGTAAAGCGCTCACAGTAAAGCAAATATCAATATCTTACAAGTTCTTACCAAGCAGCAGGTGGTGACAGGCAACCAGCGGTGTCAAATAACTCCAAAGATTGAGTAAAGCGATTGCCAGGGGAACGTACGTATACACGGTGTAGAAATATGTGGAGCTAGGTTGGCTATATATGGTAGCAAAATATTAGCAATAATCAATTCAGAGATGCAATGTTGAATAAACGCTCAACGACGGTACTGTGCTGGTCCTAGGCTAGACCGGACTAGAGACGCGAGCCTAGAACACTAATGAGGTCACAGCGTAGCACAATTAGCATCAATGAAGGATACTAAGTAGCTCTGGACAGCAAGATATAAGTGAAGATCACAACGGCAGTAAAGATAATGATGAAAAACAACTGCCAAGCAGGATATACAACAACTCTCTCCAACTTTCCTCTTGAAAAGTTTGTGCCAATTTTCTGATAATTTTTTTCAAAGAATGCTACTAACTCAAGCTTTCCAATGCAAAAAGAATCACTCAATTCCGAGTTGATATGAGGAGTCAAAGAATTCTGAAACTGGCTTGAAAAACTGGAATAAGCTGTGTCCGCGAACTTCGGACGGCAAAAAGACCTATTTAGAAGACGATTTTGAGGTGTCAAATAGTGAACTAGTCTCTGCAACTATTTAGATGCGGCTCGTCGCTAGCTTTCATTTGAGTACTCGTGGAGCCAAAACTGACTTCGTATGAGGAAGTTATCCTGTTTTACTGAACAGTGCACAAAACAGATTCCAATCCGAATTCAACTACGAGATTGAGTCTAGATAGATCCGAATTTTTGTTTTTTTTTCTTCTCTTTTTTTTCCTCACACTTTTTTTTTCTTTTTCTTTCTCTCTTTTTTTCTGAACTTTTTTTCTCTCTTTTTTTTTCTTTTTTTTCTCTCCCTCTTTCCAAAACAAAATAGATAAGATGCAGATTGGATCAAGCGAAGATGTGAACAACCTCAACTATGATGAAGACAATGAACGGTGGGTAGCACGTGGTGGAAATTGATGAATGGGATGGTGGACAGCGGAAGGAATAATGATGCAGCGGCGGCGTGACTAATGTGAACAGAACTCGAAACTCTAAAGGAACTAGACACTAAGACCAGCAACTCGACACGACGATGCAACCGATAATTCAATAATGCAAACAATGAAAAGAAAACTGCAAAGGCTCAGACTGGCTTGGACAAAGGATGAATAGATCTAACTTTTTTGTGGCTTTTTCTTGGACAATAGGTAAGAAAATAAATCTAATCTAGGGGAAACTGGAAATTCTCACCGAGCAACCTGAAAACTGATACCACTTGATAGAGGCGAGGGTGTCCCGATCTTTCGATGAGATGATAACTATCGATTTGGTGGAGACGACTTTGACGATCCGACTACAAACGTGCACGACGTTGCGCCTTATAAATCGCTAAACCAATCTCCTGAGGTTACTGACGATGCCGGAAGCACGATCAGCCTGACCACGAAGGTCTATTCCTGCAAGCAATCGAAGAACGAGCAAGAATATGATAATGCAATCTGAATATTGCGAATATATATGAAGTATTGATAGTGGTGGGGATCCGTAAGTGGTCTTGGTCTGGTCGTTGGACACAAACGAAGTACACGAAGTTGCAATGGCTAACTTTTAACTAAACAAATCCCAAGGAAAAAGCTACTAGATGGATCTACTTATATAGGAGCAAGGGGTGGCGGCCAAGGAGGTGGGAGGACGTCCCAAGGCAGCCTAAAACCAACCCTAGGTCGTACAAGGCTCATGGGCCCAAGTGGAGGTGATGCAACACCTTTGGACTTGTAGTTTGACTCGGATTCTGGTGCAACGTCAGATTGTTTCGACCATAACTCAATGCTCCGGACGAATTTAAGGGTGAATCCAATTGGGCTGGAAAGAGCACGAAATCTAGTTTCCAACAAAAAAAGAATCACCCAATTCGGAGTCCGTATGAAAAAGTTGTTGGCGTTTTGAGTCAGGTATGTTTGTGCAGTCCGAATCTGAATCCAGAACGTGAGAGACTTGGACTCTATCTTCTCTTGGCCCAAAAGTGACGTGAGAGGACTTTTTGAACAGAACCTAAACTTCTCCTTTTGCCTTATCTTCATATGTGGACTGTACAAATGTCCCATACACCTGCAATTAGACAAAACACAAAAGTGTGTGAAGTATTTTTGTTCTCGATAACATAAATAGATTATTGAATAGTTTGCACTAGAAATCACCTGACAAATATGCATGTATGCAATATTTTTGGTCGTATCCAAGGTAGTCATGTCCTCATCATCCTCCCCTTCTTGAAAACAAAGCCGTCCTCGGCGTTGCTTAATCTGAAATGTGGCTAACAAAAGAGACAAGGTGTACATGTTGTATATGTATATGTCATCCATTTTTACTTCCCGTGGATTTTGCACATATGACACATGTATACATGAGTAACTTTCATAGTTAATAAAATATAAAGCCAAAATATTATCACAAGAAGTAGAAGGCATGAAAGTATTGCAACTCAGTTTGCACATATAAGTGAAGCTCTTATTCATATGAAAAGATTGACAATATTCATCATTAAACCATCCCAACATTGATGAACCATCACCAAGATTAGAGGTCATATCAAAATGATTAAACATTGGCACAATTATTTTCAAACATATTTGATCCAAATCTGATTTATTCCCTGATTCACTTGATTCTTTTGCATCGATAGTTAATTCAATGGGCTCACTCAAAATTGTTTGATCACATGGCAAAGTCAAATCATCAACATAGTCCTCTAAGGTAGCTAGTGTGATCAAAGTAGTGGGTAGCTCACCGCATGGTGCACTTAAATTGACAAGACATTCATCATACTCATGTGGAAGTGGAAGATTAGTACCTTTGTCATTACCTCTTATGATCAACTCAGATGAGGTAGGCACTCTCGGTGATGATGTGTCACATGGTGGAGGTGATGTAGTCCTCACAACAACGGATGTGGTTGTCATAGTATGCTTAGTAGTTGAAGGGACAACCGTATCAACTCTTGGAATGTGCATCTCGCGCTTGTTCTCCTTGTGCGCAACACGTCGTTTTATTTCCTGTTCAGCTTTGCAAGCAAGATGAAACAAATGGTCCATAGGATAACACTCTTCATGTATTAGTATCTCCTGAATGTCACGATTTAATCCTCCCCAAAATCTATCCATAAAATCTTCTTCACTTTCTTCTAAAGAGGAATGCAGCAAGGTAGTTTGTAAAGTATCATAATATTTCGTTACGGTGTCACTACCTTGTTTTAAATGTTGCAACTTTGTAATCATGTCACGAGTATAATAAGCGGGAACGAATGTATGTCGCATGGCAAGTTTCAAATCATCCCAAGTAGTAGGTATATCATTAGGGTGTAACCGACAATATTCACTCCACCAAACTACAGCATAACTAGTGAAAGAACCAACCGCAACCTTAGCTTTTTTACGTACATCAAAATTATTGGAAGCAAATATATTATTTAGGTCAAACTCCCATTCAATATATAAAGCAGGTCTAAAACGGCCATTAAATGGTGGTATAGAAATATTAACCTGATCATGTGCATTTGGATGTTTGTGCACCTCTCGTGACGGTTGTGGTATTTGCATAGGTGATGGCACATCTCCCACGATCGACAAACCCCATGAATTGACTCTAGATCTTGTCATGATTAGTAGAAACAAGAAACAAAATTCAAGAATAATGTTCCTATGAACTACTAGGATGTGGTGGTAAAGCGCTCACAGTAAAGCAAATATCAATATCTTGCAAGTTCTTACCAAGCAGCAGCTGGTGACAGGCAACCAGCGGTGTCAAATAACTCCAAAGATTGAGTAAAGCGATTGCTAGGGGAACGTACGTATACACGGTGTAGAAATATGTGGAGCTGGGTTGGCTATATATGGTAGCAAAATATTAGCAATAATCAATTCAGAGATGCAATGTTGAATAAACGCTCAACGACGGTACTGTGCTGGTCCTAGGCTAGACCGGACTAGAGACGCGAGCCTAGAACACTAATGAGGTCACGGCGTAGCACAACTAGCATCAATGAAGGATACTAAGTAGCTCTGGACAGCAAGATATAAGTGAAGATCACAACGGCAGTAAAGATAATGATGAAAAACAACTGCCAAGCAGGATATACAACAACTCTCTCCAACTTTCCTCTTGAAAAGTTTGTGCCAATTTTCTGATAATTTTTTTCAAAGAATGCTACTAACTCAAGCTTTCCAATGCAAAAAGAATCACTCAATTCCGAGTTGATATGAGGAGTGAAAGAATTCTGAAACTGGCTTGAAAAACTGGAATAAGCTGTGTCCGCGAACTTCGGAGGGCAAAAAGACCTATTTAGAAGACGATTTTGAGGTGTCAAATATTGAACTAGTCTCTGCAACTATTTAGATGCGGCTCGTCGCTAGCTTTCATTTGAGTACTCGCGGACTCAAAACGGACTTCGTATGAGGAAGGTATGCCTGTTTTACTAAACAGTGCACAAAACAGATTCCAATCCGAATTCAACTACGAGATTGAGTCTAGATAGATCCGAATTTTGTTTTTTTTCTTCTCTCTTTTTTTCCTCACACTTTTTTTTCTTTCTCTTTTTTTCTGACTTCTTTTTCTTTTTTTTCTCTTTTTTTTTCTCTATCTTTTTTTTCTCTCCCTCTTTCCAAGACAAACTAGATAAGATGCAGATTGGATCAAGCGAAGATGTGAACGACCTCAACTATGATTGTGACAATGAACTATGGGTAGCACATGGTGGAATTTGATGGATGGTGTGGTGGACAGCAGAAGGGATAACGATGCAGCGGCGACGTGACTAATGTGAACAGAACTCGAAACTCTAAACGAACTAGACCCTAAGACCAGCAACTCGACACGACGATGCAACCGATAATTCAATAATGCAAACAATGAATAGAAAATTGCAAAGGCTCAGACTGGCTTGGACAAAAGGATGAATAGATCTAACTTTTTTGTGGCTTTTTCTTGGACAATAGGTAAGAAAATAAATCTAATCTAGGGGAAACTGGAAATTCTCACCGAGCAACCTGAAAACTGATACCACTTGATAGAGGCAAAGGTGTCCCGATCTTTCGATGAGATGATAACTATCGATTTGGTGGAGACGACTTTGACGATCCGACTACAAACGTGCACGACGTTGCGCCTTATCAATCGCTAAACCAATCTCCTGAGGTTACTGACGATGCCGGAAGCACGATCAGCCTGACCACGAAGGTCTATTCCTGCAAGCAATCGAAGAACAAGCAAGAATATGATAATGCAATCTGAATATTGCGAATATATATGAAGTATTGATAGTGGTGGGAATCCGTAAGCGGTCTTGGTCTGGTCGTTGGACACAAACGAAGTACACGAAGTTGCAATGGCTAACTTTTAACTAAACAAATTCCAAGGAAAAAGCTACTAGATGGATCTACTTATATAGGAGCAAGGGGTGGCGGCCAAGGAGGTGGGAGGACGTCCCAAGGCAGCCTGAAACCAACCCTAGGTCGTACAAGGCTCATGGGCCCAAGTGGAGGTGATGCAACACCTTTGGACTTGTAGTTTGACTCGGATTCTGGTGCAACGTCAGATTGTTTCGACCATAACTCAATGCTCCGGACGAATTTAAAGGTGAATCCAATTGGGTTGGAAAGAGCACGAAATCTAGTTTCCAACAAAAAAAAATCACCCAATTCGGAGTCCGTATGAAAAAGTTGTTGGCGTTTTGAGTCAGGTATGTCTGTGCAGTCCGAATCTGAATCCAGAACGTGAGAGACTTGGACTCTATCTTCTCTTGGCCCAAAAGTGACGTGAGAGGACTTTTTGAACAGAACCTAAACTTCTCCTTTTGCCTTATCTTCATATGTGGATTGTACAAATGTCCCATACACCTGCAATTAGACAAAACACAAAAGTGTGTGAAGTATTTTTGTTCTGGATAACATAAATAGATTATTGAATAGTTTGCACTAGAAATCACCTGGCAAATATGCATGTATGCAATATTTTTGGTCGTATCCAAGGTATTCATGTCCTCATCATCCTCCCTCAATTCAAGACGACCGGGCCCTCACCATGATGCTCTCCCACGCCACGCGTGTCCGTTACCTACCCCGCGCGATGCATGCAGCATACGTGGCCAAGGATAAGGGCGCGCTGTGGGAAGAGTAAAATTGGCAGTTTCTACCCCGTGCGTTAAAGTCATTCAGGGCCATCGTTGGAGTGGCCCCACCACTATTGGCTTTACACCATGCACGGGGAAAGCGGAAACCAGCCCGAAATCAAGGCTGATAAAGAAGCAATGAAGACCTCAAAAGGCTGACCCATTCAGCAACCCTGCCTGTGCACTTATTAGGCCCTACCCCGAGGACGCCCGGTAGCGTGTTCGGGGCAGGCCCGGGGGCTTCTATCGGTGCGACAAACCCTGGGTCGGTTGCCCAGACTGTGCACAGGCACAAGAGCAGTACTGAAGCACCAGCCCAAGTCAGAGTTTTAAGGATCAAGAGATTTGAAGAACCAACATACAGCTCAGAGAGACTAAGGCCAAGCCAGAGGAGCAAGAAGCTGCCAAGAGAAGGGCCTCCCTTGCCGGACAGGCGAGCCCTGCAAGGGGCCAGGCCACCCCCAGAAGCAGGCGCCCCGGCAGGGCCTGCCCGGGCTCACGGGAGCAAAACCGCCTCACCAACCACTCAAGCATGACCCACGTTGTCGATCAGTGCGGTGTCAAGCCGCCAGGTGATTAAGTGGCAGCCATTCGCCACCTGGCGGCCATTTCCTATAGAAGAAACCCACAGATGACACCCTTCCTGCAACGTGTCGAGAGAACAGGAATGGAGCTGGCAAGATAGCCCGGCAAGCCTTGCCGGGCAACCATTGATGTGACACTAAGCGGTGTATTTAATGCACCCTGTCAGCCCGCAGAGTAGGTATGATAGCACTGTTCACTATCATATAAGTGCATAATGACTACTTTCCCATTGTGGTGACCCCTTGATCTATAAAAGGAGGCCCATGGCACACATAGAAAGGGTTGGAAAGTTGAGGAACCCACACCCCCATACGCGCGTAGTCGCTACTGCCCTAAGGCAGCCCCTGCCGGGCAAGTGTACTACGCTTCGCCACCTCCATTCCACCATCAATCCACCGAAGCAGGAATAGGGTTTTACGCCTCGCGGCGGCCCGAACCTGGGTAAATTGCTTGTGTGCTCTCTGTCGTGTTGCCGTGCGCTGGTCTGCTCTTTGTGCAACGCGATGTCCCCCTGCCAAACCAGCAAGGGGCCTCCTGGTCCCATAGGTGGCCGCGGATATCCCACGACACCCTGTGCATTGACGGAGCTGCATCCCCTCTCACCACCAGCTTAAACAATGGGCGCGTGAGGTCAATGTTGTGGAGCCAGCGGGAGATTCTCGGAAACCACTCAAGTTTTCCCGCACGCCCATCATCTTTGACGAAGAGGATCACTCTGACCGCACTACCGCAGTAGGGTGCTTCCGTTGTTGGTTTCACCAACGATCCGCAACCTCAAGGTCACAAAGATGTTGGTTGACGGCGGGGCCGGGTTGAATCTGATTTCTCCCAAGATCATCAGCAAGCTGCAAATAACAGAAGAAGAGCTCAAGGTTACTGTCACCTTTCAGGGGATCAACCCCGGCAGGAGTCGTCCAAAGGGGAAGATCGCGCTGCCAGTGACGTTTGGAGGGGAATTGAACTACCGGACCGAGAGAATTGTGTTCAATGTGGTCGAGCTTCCATTCTCGTACAATGGTATACTTGGACAACCTGCCCTGGCATAATTCATGGCGGCATCCCACTATGCCTACAACACTTTGAAGATGCCAGGACCAATGGGCGTCATTTCCATCCCGTCAGACAAGAAGGACGCAATTATATGCGTGGGTAAGATGTACCAGGAGGCGGTCACTGCCGAGGCCGCGGAAGCCGCAGTCCCTGCCAAGGAAAACAAGCAAAGGAGAAAAGCTAGCAAGGATACTAGCAAGGAATCCGGGAAGCGCGCCTGTCTGGAGTGCGCTGCGCCCGTCGATGACTTGCCAGAAAGTTCCAATAGTAAGAGGTCGAAGGTTGCTGCACCTGTTGTGAAGAAGGTACCGGCAGGGCTGATTGGCGCTCATGGTACGTTCACTATCAGCTCCACCCTTGATGACAAATAGCAAAGCGTGCTCGTTGCCTTCCTGCGGGAGAATGTCAATGTGTTTGCTTGGCAACCATCTGACATCCCCGGCATTCCCAGGGAGGTAATCAAGCACCACCTTACTGTCTGCCCCCATGCCCAGCTCGTCAAGCAGAAGGTCCGAAAGCAAGCTTTGGAGCGGCGCAATTCATTGCCAAAGAAATCAAGAAACTTGAAGCTGCTGGTTTGGTCAGAGGAGTGTTCCATCCAACATGGTTGGCAAATCCAGTGGTGGTGCGCAAGGCGAATGGGAAATGGAGGCTTTGCATAGATTTTATAGATCTAAATAAAGCATGCCCGAAGGACCCATTCCCCGTGCCACGCATCGATCAGATTGTGGATTCCACCTCCAGATGTGACCTGCTTTCCTTCTTGGATGCCTACTCCGTGTACCACAAGATATTCATGTCCAAGGAAGACGATGAGAAGACCGCGTTCATAACCCAATGTGGCACATGCTGCTTTGTACGAATGCCCTTCGGGTTAAAGAGCGATGGGTCCACCTTTGCAGGAGCCATGCAGATTGGTTTTGAGCCTCAATTGCATAGGAATATTGAAGCTTACATGGATGAAATCATGGTCAAGACCAAGGATAGATCAACTCTCATTCAAGATTTGGAAGAGACCTATGCAAATAGCGCAAGATCAACCTGAAGCTTAATCCAGAGAAGTGTGTGTTTGGTGTTCCCTCCGGCAAGCTCCTTGGCTCCTTTGTGTCTCATCGGGGACAGAGGCCAACCCCGACAAGATCAGAGCAATTGAGCAGATTCAAGCACCCAGGAGAGTCAAGGATGTGAGGCGTTTAACTGGATGTGTTGCCGCGCTAAGCAGGTTCATCTCCAAGTCCGTCGAGCGCGCCCTACCGTTCTTCAAAATTTTGAAGAAAGCAGGGCCCATGAAATGGACCCTGGAGGCAGAAGCAGCGCTGCAAGACTTAAAAACCTACCTTTCCTCTGTTCCCACCTTGGTAGCTCCTAAACCATAAGAGCCATTGCTGCTATATCTAGTAGCGACCAATCACGTGGTTAGTGCAGGCCTGGTGGCACAGCGGGAAGTGGAAGAACGAGTAGTGGTAGCTACTGCCCTCGCCGGAGAAGGAAGTGAACCAGTCGCGGCAGGATTGAGCATGGATCAAGAGAAAGAAGGGCAGGGTAGTGAAGGCAATTCCAAGACCGTGGCAAGGAAGAAGGTAGTGCAGCGATGAGTTTCCTTTGTTAGCTCCCTGTTATAGGGGGCTGGATCAAGGTATTCTGGGGTACAGAAATTAATCTTTGGCCTCATCATGGCCTCGAGGAAGCTGTGCCACTACTTCCAAGCCCACAAGATCACGGTTGTCACCCGTTTTCCTCTTCAACGCATATCGAGGAATCCTGAAGCCACCGGCAGGATAGTTGAATGGGCACTAGAATTATCAAGATTTGGACTGAAGTACGAAAGCACCTCAACCATTCAGAGCAGAGCACTGGTGGATTTTATTGCAGAATGGACACCAACTCCAGATGAAGAGACGCCGGAAACAGTCATCCCTGGCAAGGAAGCGCCCCAGGAATGGATCATGTACTTTGATGGTGCTTTCTCACTACAGGGTGCGGGGGTTGGCGTGCTCTTCGTCGCACCCACCGGAGAGCACGTAAAGTATGTAGTCCAAATGCACTTTCCATGAGAAAGGGCTACCAACAACACTGCAGAGTATGAAGGCTCCTTGCCAGGCTCAGGATTGCAATAGAGTCGGGGATTAAGAAGTTGATCATCCATGGATATTCACAGTTTGTGGTGAGACAAATCAACAAGGATTACCAGAGCCCATAGATGGAGGCATACGTTGAAGAAGTGAGGAAGTTGGAGGAACACTTTGACGGGTTGCAAACAGAGCACGTACCGCGTGCGGAAAATAACACTGTTGATTATCTGTCAAAGTGTGCCGCACAAAAAGCTCCCTGTGGAACCAGGAACCTTTGTCCTCCATTTGACTCAGCCATCCGTATCCCCATTAGCAATGGCTAAGAAGAGGAGGAAGCTGGACTCCGGCAAGCCCTCACCAGCAGTACCTTCAGAGGTCCCCGGTAAGGGGGCTGCCGGGAACGACTCTACCTCGCTTGGCGAGCCACACTCTTCCACAGGACCCCAGGTCTTTATGGTCGTGGCAAGCTCTCCCACAAGTGAGGAGGTGCCAATGACTCTAGTTGGGGAGCTGCAGGATCCAACTTGGGCACAGCACATCGTCCACTACCTCCAAACTGGAGAAATTCCCGAAGAGCAAGAAGAAGCCGAAAGAGTAGCCCGGAGGGCCAGTATGTATCAGTTTGTTGACGACACACTATACAGAAGGAGGCCCAACAATTTGAAACTGAAGTGCATTTGCCGGGAAGAAGGAAAGGAACTATTGGCACAGATACACAAAGGCATGTGTGGCTCTCATATTGGATCAAGAGCCTTGGTTGGGAAAGCTTTCTGGCAAGGTTTCTATTGGCCCTCGACCCTCGAAGATGCAACTGAGCTAGTCACCAGATGTGAAGCTTGCCAGTTCCACTCCAAGAATATCCATCAGCCTGCTCAAGCTCTCTAGACGATCCCTTTATCATGGCCATTTTCAGTCTGGGGGCTCGACATCTTGGGCCCCTTCCCCCCGTGCTACCGAGGGCTTTGAATTCTTATACGTCGCAATCAACAAGTTTACAAAGTGGCCGGAGGTGGAGCCTGTGAGGAAGGTGATCGCACAGTCAGCTATCAAGTTCTTGAAGGGATTGGTGTGCCGTTTCGGAGTACTCGCCAGAGTCATCACTGACAATGGCACCCAATTCACAAGTGGCGCCTTCATGCAATACGTTTCATGCCCTCGGAAGCAAAGTCTCATTCGCCTCTGTTGCCCATATCAAAAGCAATGAAAAAGCTGAGAGGGCGAACGCTGAAGTGCTGCAAGGACTCAAGACAAGAACATTTGATAGGCTGCAGAAGTGTGGCAGGCGATGGATCGACGAGCTGCCAGTGGTTCTTTGGTCCCTCCGTACGACACCAAATCGAGCTACCGGACAGACTCCCTTCTCCCTAGTCTATGGGGCAGAAGCAGTGCTCCCCACGGAACTCATATATGGGTCACCTCGAGTATTTGCCTATGATGAAGTAGCACAAGAACAACACCTACGTGACAACGCTGTGCTACTTGAGGAGAACCGTCTCCGGGCTGCTGTACATGCTGCACGATACCAGTAGGCCCTCCGTCGCTATCACAGTCATAGGGTCCATGCCCGGAGTCTTGAGGAAGGCGACCTTGTCCTTAGGCGTGTTCGGTCCGCCAAGGGTGCAAACAAGTTGAGGCCAAAGTGGGAAGGCCCTTACCGGGTAGTACGAGTCATCAGACCTGGCGCAGTTCGTCTGGAGACCGAAGATGGCATCAAGGTGCAAAACTCATGGAATATTGATCATCTTCGTCAGTTCTACCCGTAAGGCGCAGCTGCCGGGCCCAGCCCCGGCAGCCACCCTTTTGTACAAGCCTTACCGATGCTGCATGTAACCCTTTGTACAAAGCCAGGCGCAGACCCTGAGCAGCAGATAGATAAACAAAGCACTGGGGGGCCTAAAACTTGCATGCATGCATAGCATAAACTGGCCATGAGCATGTAGATGAGATCATATGTTGCTACTGCTTCCCTCTGCACTAACTGCAGGATTCTTGCCACGAACTCGACCCCAAAAGGAAGAAAAGGGAACAAGCCTACATATTGATCCCTCACAAGCCAAACAGATAAGTTCTCTTTTTATCCATACATGTCTTTGTAAGAGGAAAACTTGTGCATAGAGAAAACCTTGTCGCCTTCGAAGCATTTGTGCTCCCATCCTTTGACCCGAGTGTTGCTTCAGTCAGGAAGGTTGTAGTGGCATTTGACAAGAAAATGGTTGACTAGGGGGCCGGTCCCTCTCCATGTTTCCGAAGCCCGGCAGGCCTGACCTCCGTGGCAACAATGGAAGGCACATGCAAGATAGCTTGCTGAGGAAACTTGTTTACTTAAGAGTATAAAGGTGTTCATCCTTTGCGTGGATAGGAGACATGAACAAGTACCCGAAAGGCTTGTCTTTTTCATTAATATGCTGATAAGCAAGTACAAATCTTACAGAGAACAAACATGGATAAAATAGATTATATATTTAGACTAAAGTTTGGCAAGTGCCTACATGTTTCAATCTAAAAAAAGAGAAGTGCCCCGTAATCCATTTCTTGTCCCTCTCCTCCTAGGAGCTACGATGGGAGGTGAAGAGGACAAAAGGACCGCCTGGGCAGAAGCCCAGCCTAACCCTGTCAGGCCCCATGGGAAGGAGCCTGACAAGATTGGGAGGGTGCGGACGAAGGTGATGGTGAAGAGAGCGGCAGAGGGATCCCCTGGTCACCGCCACCAGGTCCCGCAGGACGCGGCAGGGCGAACGAAGCCGGAGCCCGCGAGGAAGCCTGCCGGAGTCCAGCTAGAAGGCTGCTAGAGGAGCCAGGGACACCATCCACACGTCCACATCCAACTCCCTGGAAAATTGCCTTGCCGGGGAGGAGATGCAGGTGCAGATGCTGGTGCCGCCGACTGACGATGACGGTGCAGGTAGTGTTCAGCCGTAGTTGGAGTCGTCGTCCTCCCCATCAGCTCCGCCATCATCGCCGTCACTGTCCTCCTCGTCGCTATCGCTCGAGGAGGAGCTTTCCTCTTCGGTCGAGCTCTCCGTGCAGAACCCTAAACGAGCACCCGAACGCCCGAAGACCTTGATGGAGAGCAAGGTGGGGTCCATTAGCTTGAAATGGAGAATCTGCCCCGCCGCCAAGCTGTGGGCATGTGCAAAGGTCTTCCAGCCACAGCTGAGAAGCATGACATGGGGAGCGGGTATTTCCACATCCGCCCTGATAGAGGTGAGGGTGTCCCGATCTTTCGATGAGATGATAACTATCGATTTGGTGGAGACGACTTTGACGATCCGACTACAAACGTGCACGATGTTGCGCCTTAGCAATCGCTAAATCAATCTCCCGAGGTTACTGACGATGCTGGAAGCACGATCAGCCTGACCACGAAGGTCTATTCCTGCAAGCAATCGAAGAACATGCAAGAATATGATGAAGCAATCTGAATATTGCGAATATGGATGAAGTATTGATAATGGTGGGGATCCGAAAGCGGTCTTGGTCTGGTCGTTGGACACAAACGAAGTACACGAAGTTGCGTTGGCTAACTTTTAACTAAACTAATCCCAAGGAAAAAGTTACTAGATGGATCTACTTATATAGGCGCAAGGGGTGGCGGCCAAGGAGGTGGGAGGACGTCCCAAGGCAGCCTAAAACCAACCCTAGGTCGTACAAGGCTCATGGGCCCAAGTGGAGGTGATGCAACACCTTTGGACTTGTTGTTTGACTCGGATTCTGCTGAAGTGTCAGATTGTTTCGTCCATATCTCAACGCTCCGGACGAATTTAAAGGTGAATCCAATTGGGTTGGAAGGAGGACGAAATCTACTTTCCAATAAAAAAAGAATCACCCAATTCGGAGTCTGTATGAAAAAGTTGTTGGCGTTTTTAGTCAGGTATGTCTGTGCAGTCCGAATCTGAATCCAGAACGTGAGAGACTTGGACTCTATCTTCTCTTGGCCCAAAAGTGACGTGAGAGGACTTTTTGAACAGAACCTAAACTTCTCCTTTTGCCTTATCTTCATATGTGGATTGTACAAATGTCCCATACACCTGCAATTAGACAAAATACAAAAGTGTGTGAAGTATTTTTGTTCTGGATAACATAAATAGATTATTGAATAGTTTGCACTAGAAATCACCTGACAAATATGCATGTATGCAATATTTTTGGTCGTATCCAAGGTAGTTATGTCCTCATCATCCTCCCCTTCTTGAAAACAAAGCCGTCCTCGGCGTTGCTTAATCTGAAATCTGGCTAACACAAGAGACAAGGTGTACACGTTGTATATGTATATGTCATCCGTTTTTACTGATCTCATTTGGTGCACATGTGACACAGTTATACAAAAGCACCCTTCAAAAGTCGTGAATTGTAAAGCCAATATATTATCACAAGAAGTCAAAGGCATGAAAATATTGCAACTCAGTTTGCACATATAAGTGAAGCTCTTATTCTATCAAAAGATTGACAATGCTTATCATTAAACAGTCCCAACATTGATGAACCATCACCAAGATTAGAGGTCATATCAAAATGATTAAACATTGGCACAATTATTTTCAAACATATTTGAGCCAAATCTGATTTATTCCCTGATTCACTTGATTCTTTTGCATCGATAGTTAATTCAATGGGTTCACTCAAAATTGTTTGATCACATGGCAAAGTCAAATCATCAACATAGTCCTCTAAAGTAGCTGGTGTGATCAAAGTAGTGGGTAGCTCACCGCATGGTGCATTTAAATTGACAAGACATTCATCATACTCATGTGGAGGTGGAAGATTAGTACCTTTGTCATTACCTCTTATGATCAACTCAGATGATGTAGGCACTCTCGGTGATGATGTGTCACATGGTGGAGGTGATGTAGTCCTCACAACAACGGATGTGGTTGTCATAGTATGCCTAGTAGTGGAAGGGACAACCGTATCAACTCTTGGAATGTGCATCTCGTGCTTGTTCTCCTTGTGGGCAACACGACGTTTTATTTCCTGTTCAGCTTTGCAAGCAAGATGAAACAAATGGTCCATAGGATAACACTCTTCATGAATTAGTATGTCCTGAATGTCACGATTTAATCCTCCCCAAAATCTATCCATAAAATCTTCTTCACTTTCTGCTAAAGAGGAATGCAGCAAGGTAGTTTGTAAAGTATCATAATATTTCGTTACGGTGTCACTACCTTGTTTTAAATGTTGCAACTTTGTAATCATGTCACGAGTATAATAAGCGGGAACGAATGTATGTCGCATGGCAAGTTTGAAATCATCCCAAGTAGTAGGTATATCATTAGGGTGCAACCGAGAATATTCACTCCACCAAACTACAGCATAACCAGTGAAAGAACCAACCGCAACCTTAACTTTTTTACGTACATCAAAATTATTGGAAGCAAATACATTATTTATGTCAAACTCCCATTCAATATATAAAGCAGGTCTAAAACGACCATTAAATGGTGGTATAGAAACATTAACTTGATCATGTGCATTTGGATGTTTGTGCACCTGATGAGGACATCAATACCATTGTTACACCCACAGCCCCTGCTGCTATACATACTGGACCAATTACTAGAGCTCGCGCACGCCAATTAAATTACCAGGTACATTCGTTTCTTGGTAATGATTCTAATGTTCATGAGAATATGATGCTGCCTAAAGTGGATACATTTGTTTTGCTTACAAATGAAGGGCCTAGCTTTGAGAAGGATGAACATTGGAGCAAGAACAAGAATGGAGATGATGGCATGCGCATGGGGGACAAGAACGGAGTTACAAGTGATGATTTCAGGACATTGAAGCCACCATAATGCGTGCATGAAGCCTTGGACGAAATATACAAGATGCTACTTCATAACTTTCGTCCAGAGGCTATTCTAGGTGCTGCGTCACCTTATTATTGGGCCAGGTCCATGTAATTTCGAAATACTTGAGTATAGGCTATTTTTAGAGTCCGTATGTGTGGGGAAACAAGAGATAGGGTTGGTTTCGGACCCCTTCCCCAAGGGCCACGAAATTCCCCCCTCTTCCTCCATATATACAGCCCTTAGGGCGTCGTTTAGACTTTGGGTTTTGTTTAGATTAAAAGTTCGCCATAGCTGCATATTCGCGTACTTCGTTTGTGTTCAATGACCAGACAAAGGCGTCACAGAACCCCACCTTGATCAATAAAGCTTTCATCTTATATTCGCAATAGCCAGATTGCAATCTCAGTTTCTTGCTTGTTCTTCGTTTGCTCGCAGGAAACAGACCCTCGTGGTCAGGTTGATCGTGCTCCGGCGTGGTCAATAACCTCTCGAAGTTGGTTTAGCGATTGCTAAGGCGCGATGTCATCGCACGTTCGTAGTCGGATCGTCAAAGTCGACTTCCACCAAAGCGATATCCATCATCTCATCGAAAGACGGGACACTTTTCCCTCTATCAAGTGGTATCAGATTTCCAGGTTGGTCGGTGAGTTTTTACAGTTTTTCGTAGTTTAGATCGAGTCTGTTCTTCATACCTACAGTCCACGAAAAAGCCACACAAAAAAATTAGGGTTAGTTCATCATATCCGAACTGATGAGGACATCAATACCATTGTTACACCCACAGCCCCTGCTGCTATACATACTGGACCAATTACTAGAGCTCGCGCACACCAATTAAATTAGCAGGTACTTTCGTTTCTTGGTAATGATTCTAATGTTCATGAGAATATGATGCTGCCTAAATTGGATACATTTGTTTGGCTTACAAATGAAGGGGCTAGCTTTGAGAAGGATGAACATTGGAGCAAGAACAAGCATGGAGATGATGGCATGCGCATGGGGGACAAGAACGGAGTTACATGTGATGATTTCAGGACATTGAAGCCACCATAATGCGTGCATGAAGCCTTGGACGAAATATACAAGATGCTACTTCATAATTTTCGTCCAGAGGCTATTCTAGGTGCTGCGTCACCTTATTATTGGGCCAGGCCCATGTAATTTCGAAATACTTGAGTATAGGCTATTTTTAGAGTCCGTATGTGTGGGGAAACAAGAGATAGGGTTGGTTTCAGACCCCTTCCCCAAGGGCCACGAAATTCCCCCCTCTTCCTCCATATATACAGCCCTTAGGGCGTCGTTTAGACTTTGGGTTTTGTTTAGATTAAAAGTTCGCCATAGCTGCAACTTCGCGTACTTCGTTTGTGTTCAACGACCAGACAAAGGCGTCACAGAACCCCACCTTGATCAATAAAGCTTTCATCTTATATTCGCAATATCCAGATTGCAATCTCAGTTTCTTGCTTGTTCTTCGTTTGCTCGCAGGAAACAGACCCTCGTGGTCAGGTTGATCGTGCTCCGGCGTGGTCAATAACCTCTCGGAGTTGGTTTAGCGATTGCTAAGGCGCGATGTCCTCGCACGTTCGTAGTCGGATCGTCAAAGTCGACTTCCACCAAAGCGAAATCCACCATCTCATCGAAAGACGGGACACCTTTGCCTCTATCAAGTGGTATCAGATTTCCAGGTTGCTCGGTGAGATTTTACAGTTTTTCGTAGTTTAGATCGAGTCTGTTCTTCATACCTATAGTCCACGAAAAAGCCACAAAAAAAATTAGGGTTAGTTCATCATATCCGAACCAATCTGAGCCTTGCATAATCTTTTTAGGGTTTTGCTTTGTTGAATTTGCGGTTGCATCGTCGTGTCTAGTTGCTGGTCTTAGAGTCTAGTCTTTTAGAGTTTCGAGTTCTGGTCATAAGTTGTCACGCCGCCGCCGCACCATCATCATCGCCCCTGCCATCTACCACCACCGCACCGAATCCGTGTCCATATACCACCACCGATCCATATCCATATACTACCACCGCTACCACCACCGCTGCCATATACCACCACCATATATCCACCACCAATCCGAGTTCCTTGCTTATTAGGGTTGTTTTCGAGATCCATCTAGATTCCGATTCGTGTTTCCTTGCCGGAGTAGGTTTCGGGAAAAAAAAACAGATGATGAGGACATCAATACAATTGTTACACCCACAGCCCCTGCTGCTATACATACTGGACCAATTACTAGAGCTCGTGCACGCCAACTAAGTTACCAGGTACTTTCGTTTCTTGGTAATGATTCTAATGTTCATGAGAATATGATGCTGCCTAAATTGGATACATTTGTTGTGCTTACAAATGAAGGGCCTAGCTTGGAGAAGGATGAACATTGGAGCAAGAACAAGCATGGAGATGATGGCATGCGCAAGGGGAACAAGAACGGAGTTACAAGTGATGATTTCAGGACTTTGAAGCCACCATAATGGGTGCATGAAGCCTTGGACGAAATATACAAGACGCCACTTCATAAATTTCGTCCCGAGGCTATTTTAGGTGCTGCGTCACCTTATTATTGGGCCAGGCCCATGTAATTTCGAAATACATAAGTATAGGCTATTTTTAGAGTCCGTATGTGTGGGGAAACAAGAGATAGGGTTGATTTCGGACCCCTCCACCAAGGGCCACGAAATTCCCCCCCTCTTCCTCCATATATACAGCCCTTAGGGCATCGTTTAGACTTTGGGTTTTGTTTAGATTAAAAGTTCGCCATAGCTGCAACTTCGCGTACTTCGTTTGTGTTCAACGACCAGACAAAGGCGTCACAGAACCCCACCTTGATCAATAAAGCTTTCATCTTATATTCGCAATATCCAGATTGCAATCTCAGTTTCTTGCTTGTTCTTCGTTTGCTCGCAGAAAACAGACCCTCGTGGTCAGGTTGATCGTGCTCCGGCGTGGTCAATAACCTCTCGGAGTTGGTTTAGCGATTGCTAAGGCGCGACGTCCTCGCACGTTCGTAGTCGGATCGTCAAAGTCGACTTCCACCAAAGCGAAATCCACCATCTCATCGAAAGACGGGACACCTTTGCCTCTATCAGGTGATGATGATGGTGCGGCGGCGGCGTGACAACTTATGACCAGAACTCGAAACTCTAAAAGACTAGACTCTAAGACCAGCAACTAGACACGACGATGCAACCGCAGATTCAACAAAGCAAAACCCTAAAAAGATTATGCAAAGGCTCAGATTGGTTCGGATATGATGAACTAACCCTAATTTTTTTTGTGGCTTTTTCGTGGACTATAGGTATGAAGAACAGACTCGATCTAAACTACGAAAAACTGTAAAATCTCACCGAGCAACCTGGAAATCTGATACCACTTGATAGAGGCGGGGGTGTCCCGATCTTTCGATGAGATGATAACTATCGATTTGGTGGAGACGACTTTGACGATTCGACTACAAACGTGCACGACGTTGCGCCTTAGCAATCGCTAAACCAACTCCGAGAGGTTATTGACCACGCCAGAGCACAATCAACCTGACCACGAAGGTCTATTCCTGCAAGCAATCGAAGAACAAGCAAGAATATGATAAAGCAATCTGAATATTGCGAATATAGATGAAGTATTGATAAAAGGTGGGGATCCGTAAACGGTCTTGGTCTGGTCGTTGGACACAAACAAAGTACACGAAGTTGCAATGGCTAACTTTTAACTAAACAAATCCCAAGGAAAAGCTACTAGATGGATCTACTTATATAGGAGCAAGGGGTGGCGGCCAAGGAGGTGGGAGGACGTCCCAAGGCAGCCTAAAACTAAATCTAGGTCGTACAAGGCCAATGGGCCCAAGTGGAGGTGATGTAACACCTTTGGACTTGTAGTTTGACTCGGATTCTGCTGCAGCATCAGATTGTTTCGTCCACAACTCAACGCTCCGGACGAATTTGAAGGTGATTCCAATTGGGTTGGAAAGTGCACGAAATCTAGTTTCCAACAAAAAAAAGAATCACCCAATTCGGAGTCCGTATGAAAAACTTGTGTGCGATTTGAGTCAGGTGTGTCTGTGCAGTCCGAATCTGAATCCAGAACGTGAGAGACTTGGACTCTATCTTCTCTTGGGCCAAAAGTGACGTGAGAGAACTTTTTGGACAGCAAATAAACATCTCTTGCTTCCTTATCTTCATATGTGGATTGTACAAATGTCCCATACACCTGCAATTAGACAAAACACAAAAGTGTGTGAAGTATTTTTGTTCTGGATAACATAAATAGATTATTGAATAGTTTGCACTAGAAATCACCTGACAAATATGCATATATGCAATATTTTTGGTCACATCCAAGGTAGTCATGTCCTCATCAGACCAGCAACTGAACACGACGATGCAACCGCAAATTCAACAAAGCAAATACAGAAAAGATTATGCAAGGCTCAGATTGGTTCGGATGGGATGAACTAACCCTAATTTTTTTTTTGGGCTTTTTCGTGGACTATAGGTATGAAGAACAGACTCGATCTAAACTACGAAAAACTGTAAAATCTCACCGAGCAACCTGGAAATCTGATACCACTTGATAGAGGCAAAGGTGTCCCGTCTTTCGATGAGATGATGGATTTCGCTTTGGTGGAAGTCGACTTTGACGATCCGACTACGAACGTGCGAGGACGTCGCGCCTTAGCAATCGCTAAACCAACTCCGAGAGGTTATTGACCACGCCGGAGCACGATCAACCTGACCACGAGGGTCTGTTTCCTGCGAGCAAACGAAGAACAAGCAAGAAACTGAGATTGCAATCTGGATATTGCGAATATAAGATGAAAGCTTTATTGATCAAGGTGGAGTTCTGTGACGCCTTTGTCTGGTCGCTGAACACAAACGAAGTACGCGAAGTTGCAGCTATGGCGAACTTTTAATCTAAACAAAACCCCAAAGTCTAAACGACGCCCTAAGGGCTGTATATATGGAGGAAGAGGGGGGGAATTTCGTGGCCCTTGAGGAAGGGGTCCGAAACCAACCCTATCTCTTGTTTCCCCACACATACGGACTCTAAAAACAGCCTATACTGATGTATTTCGAAATTACATGGGCCTGGCCCAATAATAAGGTGACGCAGCACCTAGAATAGCCTCTGGACGAAAGTTATGAAGTAGCATCTTGTATATTTCGTCCAAGGCTTCATGCACGCATTATGGTGGCTTCAACGTCCTGAAATCATCACTTGTAACTCCGTTCTTGTTCCCCATGCGCATGCCATCATCTCCATGCTTGTTCTTGCTCCAATGTTCATCCTTCTCAAAGCTAGGCCCTTCATTTGTAAGCAAAACAAATGTATCCAATTTAGGCAGCATCATATTCTCATGAACATTAGAATCATTAGCAAGAAACGAAAGTACCTGGTAATTTAATTGGCGTGCGCGAGCTCTAGTAATTGGTCCAGTATGTATAGCAGCAGGGACTGTGGGTGTAATAATTGTATTGATGTCCTCATCATCCTCCCCTTCTTGAAATGAAGTCGTCCTCGACGGAAGCTCATCTTCCTCACCCAAATAAGGCTTCAAATCTGCAATATTAAAAGTGGGACTAACCCCAAAATCGGCAGGCAGCTCAAGTTTATATGCATTATCATTTATTTTCTCTAACACCTTAAAAGGACCATCAGCACGTGGCATTAGCTTTGATTTGCGCAAATCAGGAAATCTATCCTTACGCAAATGTAACCAAACAAGATCTCCAGGTGCAAACACAACATGTTTTCTACCCTTATCTCCAGCAAGTTTATATTTAGCATTCATACGCTCAATGTTTTCCTTAGTTAACTCATGCATTTTTAAGAGCAATTCAGCACGTTGTTTAGCATCAAAATTAACCTTCTCCGAAGATGGAAGAGGCAACAAATCAATAGGTGCACGAGGTAGGAAACCATACACAATTTCAAAAGGGCACATCTTAGTAGTAGAATGCAATGAACGATTATAAGCAAACTCAATATGAGGCAAGCAGTCTTCCCACATTTTCTTATTATTCTTCAAAACAGCCCTAAGCATAGTAGACAATGTTCTATTGACTACTTCAGTTTGTCCATCAGTTTGGGGGTGACAAGTAGTACTAAAAAGCAGTTTAGTCCCCAACTTAGCCCATAAACATCTCCAAAAGTGGCTAAGAAATTTAGTATCACGATCTGAAACAATAGTATTTGGCACACCATGCAAGCGAATAATTTCACGAAAGAACAAATTAGCAACATTAACAGCATCATCGCTTTTATGACATGGTATAAAGTGCGCCATTTTCGAGAATCTATCCACGACAACAAATATGCTATCCCTCCCCTTCTTTGTTCGAGGTAAACCTAAAACAAAGTCCATAGATATATCCTCCCAAGGAACACTAGGTACAGGCAAAGGCATATATAAACCATGAGGATTGAGTCGTGACTTAGCTTTTTGACATGTAGTGCAGCGAGCAACAAAACGCTCAACATCCCGTCTCATCTTTGGCCAAAAGAAATGTGTAGCAAGTACGTCCTCCGTCTTCTTCACGCCAAAGTGTCCCATTAATCCTCCTCCATGCGCCTCCTGCAACAACAGAAGACGAAGAGAGCTAGCTGGAATGCATAGCTTGTTAGCACGGAACACAAATCCATCATTAACGACAAACTTGTTCCAGGTTCTTCCTTCTTTACAATTCTGCAATACATCTTTAAAATCAGCATCATGCACATATTGATCTTTGATGGTCTCCAAACCAAATATTTTGAAGTCAAGTTGTGAAAGCATAGTATAGCGACGAGACAATGCATCAGCAATAACATTTTCTTTACCCTTCTTGTGTTTAATGACATAAGGGAAAGTTTCAATGAATTCAACCCATTTAGCATGTCTACGATTCAGTTTAGCTTGACTTTTAATATGTTTCAAAGATTCATGATCAGAATGTATAACAAATTCTTTGGGCCATAAATAATGTTGCCATGTTTCTAAAGTCCGAACAAGAGCATATAGTTCTTTATCATAAGTAGAATAATTCAGACTAGGCCCACTCAATTTTTCAGAAAATTATGCAACAGGTTTGCCATCTTGTAATAACACACCTCCTAATCCAATGCCACTAGCATCACATTCAAGCTCAAAAGTCTTATTAAAATCAGGAAGTTGGAGTAAAGGAGCATGTGTCAACTTATCTTTCAATACCGTGAAGGCTTCTTCCTGTGCGGTACCCCAAACAAAAGGCACATCCTTCTTTGTAAGCTCGTTGAGAGGTGCAGCAATGGTGCTAAAATCTCTCACAAAACGCCTATAGAAACCAGCGAGTCCAAGAAAACTCCGCACTTGTGTGACCGTTTTGGGCTGCGGCCAACTCTCAATAGCTTCAATCTTGGCTTTATCAACTTCAATTCCCTGTGGAGTAACAACATAGCCAAGAAAAGATACTCGGTCGGTGCAAAAGGTGCACTTCCCAAGGTTACCAAACAAACGTGCATCACGTAGAGCAATAAAAACAGCACGTAAATGTTCCAAATGTTCTTCC